>NW_010524060.1:23353-31408 GCF_000687285.1 Phaethon lepturus
CTATGTGGTCCAGCTTGGCTCCTGAGAAACAAGCAATATAAGAACAAGAACTAGCTGAATAAAAATTGCATCAATGATAGAAGACTATTTCTGTGCAGCATTTGGGGGGGATTATACTGAAATAGATCAGTTCCTTGCACACTTGCTGCAGAGAGGCTGTTTGCTATCACACCTCTCTCCCAAGGCATCTTCCCCATTACCACAAAAGTCAGCTATTCACGTCATATCCTTTCATGCCATTTTTTAATCTATTATTTAGTTAAGCCAAATATTTAATTAGAGATTTCAATAGAAATGCAATTAGCAAGCTTCCTATATATAAGCAATAATTATGAAGCAGCTTAATAATAGAAAATGACTAGTGAACAACATTTTGTTGAAATTCTGTTTAAAGACTTTTGTGATATGTTTTAAACTGCTGGTTTATTTTTGACCCACCAGCCCTAGTTTTGTTTGTAAACAACAAACAAAATCCTCCAGAATCTCTTATTTTGGGTTGCAATTCTTCTTGCCTTGCAAATGCCAGCGTGTCACTTTGCAACACAGTGACATCACAACGAAACAGCATGTGGTGATGGCATTGCATGCCTACAACATAACATTGCAAAATAAAGTTTTTGTGAGCAAGAAAATAGTTTCCAGGGCATTAAAGCACAATTGCAGGACCCAGGATGTGGACTCGCCTGGGTAAAATCAGGCTGATCCTATGAAAGCTGAGGCTTCAGCCAAAGCACTTATTTGTAGCAGGGTACTTCGTAAGAACAGAACCAGATAAACAGGAAACACTCTCTCTGTCATCTAAATAATAAGCATCCTCACCAGATTTCTATTCGTGTAGAAGTCATCTTGTAATTAATGGATTTATGATTATGGGGTTCAGGTGAGAGGTAAGAGTCACTTTGTCTGACAACTGAGAGGTAAGATTTTGCGGAGTAAAATGAAGAAAGAGGGAGAAGCAGCAGAGTCCCAAGGGAGGGGCAGCTGTGCATGCCTGTGGCTTCTTGTGTCACTGGAAGAGCACAGCAAAGCAGCAGGTAAAGAATTCAGCTGTGCGTCATTTACTTCATATCCATCCGGTAGCATCTCAGAAAACTCTCCCCTTGGAAGCAATTTCAAAAAACACTTACAGCATTTGAATGAAGTATCTTAAAGCAATCACAAATACCAACTTATAAAGGAGTTAGTAGACACTCAAAAACCTTCCAAAAATCTGAGATAAGGAAATGCTGGCTATCTTAATTTCATTTCTGCCTCCAGAAGTCACCTTGTCCAGCACACAACTGTCCAGTCTGCCAACTGTCCTAACTCCGTTTTCATATTTGTCTTAGCCAAGGGATAGCAAAGAGTTGGAGCAGCCATTTTGTTCCCTCCACATCTAAAACAGGAAAATATCACCTGAGTCAAAATTATTCAAGGGTATCCATGTGATCAGCAAGACTGGAGACAGATGGCGGCTGGATGCTGTGCTACAAGCCTCCCTGTTGCTGCTGTCCCTTCACCCCTGCCTCCCTCTCTTCCACTCATAAAACTCAGGCATCCCCAGCAAAGTGTGAGAAACGTTCTCCAACAAGGTGGTGAAATACATAAGACCATCACTTTGCCTTTATCTTTGTACACTTCACCACCCATGGATATGTAGCCTGGTTAGGGTGGACCAAGGTCATCTTCACATATACCCTACCCAGTTTTCCTACAAGTAATACCTAGTATCCCAGCTGCTATTATAAAGCGGATTTCTAAAGAAGCTAGAGACAAAGTCTGTCCTTCTGGGCTGATATACTTGATGCTATAAAATAAGAAACTACCGGCTTGTTCCATTCTCAGATGCTCTTTCATTATCACTTTCACAGAAGGGAGCTAGGCAAAACTGAATGTAGGTAAAATGAAGCAGAGGCAGGCAGAAGAGAGAGTCATTTGTATGCCAAATGCTCACGAGGCTAAGGTTTACTGCATTTGCATGTTATTCTTGGATGGAGTCTTTGTCTGCTACAGCAGAAAACAGCCATTTCTTGTGGTTTTGTGGGAGCTATGCTTGAACAGAGTAGTGGGTCACTTTATCACCATAACATTACTTTCACTTCAGTGCTTTAAGTAAACTGAAAGCCAGATAGGAAAAAAGAATAAATACAAAAATAAATAGTGAAGATTGTAGCCTATTTTATCCTGCACAGAACTTGTTAAGGTATGTGTCCATTCCTGGGTAGTGAGCTTAAGTAAGTTTTGGAAGTAAGACCAAATACCATGGAGTTGCTGTGTGGAACAGGGCTCCTTTCACAGTTTGAGACAAAAATCATAAAAACTCCAGGAACCTTTAATTGGGCTGTGTGTCAGGGCAAGTTGGTATAATTTTCTAATAAAAGACCTAAATCGCTTAGAAATTCCTCCTAAGCTTATTGGGGAGAGGATATGTCAGAGGGTATGGATGTGTCCTGTAGAGCAAATCAGCCTTTTCACCTTCAGAGCTAAATACATAGCTGATATTTCTGATTTGCTCTTCCATAAAACGTTATTGAAATACAAACTAGAAACAAAGACTTCTAAGGAGAACTAAAGGATTTGTTTTTGAAAACTCTTAACTCATAGGAAAGATAAATAAACTAGCGTATTAAGCAGTGGCTGGCTGGTAGGCAGGCTGACAATCTGACACGAAACATTTGCAGTTCAGATCTGTGTATCCAAATTCCAGTGAAAAGGACAGTACAAGCCTGGGGACTATGACAGACTGAGTACTGTAAACAGAGAGAGCATGCTCAGCGCGACTGAGAACACCGAGATCTACAGAGTAGGAGAAGCTGCACACCTTAATGTTCTGTTTAATGAAGAGCGACCTGCTGCCTAATCACTAATTTTGGGAAAGCCTGCAATTTCTTCAGAGAAAGAGGAGAACTGATGTAGGGCCAGACACTGCTTCCACTGATATTAATGGCAACACATTTAATTATTTCAGTGGGGAAAGGATCAGGCCCTTAGGTGAAGGCATGAAAATGTATCTACATACTAATGAACCAGCATCAGCAGGAGAGAAAGCCTGTTGTGTCAAAACAGCTAATTGTAAATGCGAGTCCAAAAGACATTCTGCATTTATGTTTGGAAAAAGACAGGCAAGACATGAAAAACAAGCCTTTTAGCCAAGGAAAATGGATATTAATTCAGTTTCCCAGCTAGGGCACCTGTGCAAACAATACCATCCCCAGGCAGTTAAAACACAGAACTCCGTAGCTAATAGGGTAATGTTGATTAACACCTGACCATTTCACAGCGAGAGAAAAATAGATTTGGCAGATTTGCAAAATGAAAGGATGTCACCTAAAAAGCCATTTCACCCTCAATGTTTCTACAAGAACATTCTAGATTTGAATGCTTTTCCTCAGCCAAAGTGGAACTTTTGACTATTTTTGTGAGGTTAGAAAAAAAATTTTGATTTGGTAATTCTAGATTTCCATGAATATAATTTTTAAACTAACTTTGCTTCTAACCATTTAAAAGTCTGAGAATTTTTGGTGTAAGCCAAGCTAATTTTTTAACTAGAAAAAAATTTTGGCACAAGTCAGTATTTTAATAGTTTAAAAAAATTCTCCTAATGTTTTTCCAAAGTAGAAATTTAATTAAATCAACTCATGCTCATGAGTAATTTCAATATCAACTTTTTTCAGAAGTTCAGTAGAAAGACTTCTCACCAGGGAAAGTCTGCTCCAAAAACTCTAGGACAAGAGGTTTTGACAAAGTTCTGAGAAAATCAGTTACAGAGCCTGGAGACCTCACTGCAGCAGATTATATCACATCAGGATCTCGCAGGTGCTATTTGGCTCTTCTTTGGAAGACTAAATTTGGAAGTGACCCCTAGAAAGGGGGAAAGTAGGAAAAGTGAGACAATCTCTTTTTTTCCTCTCTCTCTTTTCTCTCTCTCTCTCTCTGCTCCCCCCCGCCCCGGCCCCGCAGCAATTTTCCTTGTCTAGGAGCTTCCAGTCTGTGGAAAACATGCTTCATTTGTGTTTGCATTCAGCTCTGATGGTTCAACTTTGGGAGGGAAATGATCATTATGTGCTGATCTCTGATATTAAAAAAAAAATCCAGTATCTAAAAAAATAGCCGAGAGGCCTGTTCTTATCCTATTGCTAGGAAGACTAGAGATTTGTGGGCCCAGAATAGTTTCTATCTTATATTAAGGTCTGTAACTAGATTGACAGGAGTTAGAGTAATCAGAACCCTTTAGATGTTTTTAGTATCACGCACGTGTATCACCTACCTAGCCTCAGACTGACCTCAGTTTAAGGTTAACTTGAAGCTTATTACAAGTTAATTTAAAAGAAAAAGAAAAACAAACCCCAAACTATTAGGTAACTGCCAACAGCTGAGCAGGGCAGCAGCCTGTCATGCAGACTGGGGCTTTTCTGAGCCTCTGACAGCCAGCTCAAGCCATTCCTTGGCTGCCCAAAGCAGCCTATTCACAGTCCAGCAAAACACAGACAGTTTTTATTTACAGCTTGCCGGTATCATCCAGACCAGCAGCTAATTGTGACAGTACTATTTTCATGCTTGATCTTTGCTGAGCTATAAATATGAGCCCCAAAAAAGTATTTTCACACATACACTTATATAGTGCACCTTATACTTGCACGTCTCAGGTTTCCAAGCAATCACTGAACAATGCCAAAGCTCATTAAAGATTATGGACCACTGAATCATCATGAAATGATTTTTGAGTGACCTAGGAAAGCATTTTATATAGGAGACTCTGTGGACTGAGGGGGAAGAACCTAAGCAAGCCCTGTTAGCACAGGTTTGGGCCTAGGTGTAGGACATTAGGATTAAAGCTTGGAAACTGTTCGTTTCATAGAATAGAATTATAGAATCATTTAGGTTGGAAAAGACCTTTAAAATCACCATGTCCAACCAACCATTAACCGATCAATGCCAAGTCCACCAATAAGTGCCACATCTGCATGTCTTTTAAATACCTCCAGGGATGGTGACTCAACCACTTCCCTGGGCAGCCTGTCCCAATGCTTGACAACTCTTTTGCTGAAGAAATTTTTCCTAATATCCAATCTAAATCTCCTCTGGCACAACTTGAGGCTCTTTCCTCTTGTCTAATTGCTTGTTACTTGGGAGAAAAGACCAACACCCACCTTGATAGAACCCCCTTTCAGGTAGTTGTAGAGAGCGATGAGGTCTCCCCTCTTCTCCAGGCTAAACAACCCCAGCTCCCTCAGCCATTCCTCATAAGACTCGTGCTCCAGACCCTTCACCAGCTTTGTTGCCCTTCTTTGGACGCACTCCAGCACCTCAATGTCTTTCTTGTAGTGAGGGGCTCAAAACTGAACACAATATTCAAGGTGCGGCCTCACCAGTGTCAAGCACAGGGGCACGATCACTTCCCTACTCCTGCTGGCCACACTAGTTCTGATACAAAATTTTGATTTGTTCCAATCCCAGCTTTGCTGGGTGAGCCAGTGAAATGCTGGCAAGCAGCTGTGTGAGAGACTACCCTCACAGCAGATAGGGAAACACTGCAGGACACGCTGAATACCTCTATCAATTTGATTTCATCACTGCTTAAAAAGAAATTGCCGTGCAGGAGCCTACTCCAGCTTTTACATGTGCTGATTTCTTGCAGGACTTTGCTGTTAATTAGGTTTGCAGAGTAGGATAGAAGAGAGAATTCATATAAAGCTGTGGATATGGAGATTGAGAAATTTGAATTTGCAGGAGGAAGGAAAGAAAAATAGGAGTGTGGAATGATCATGCTAGAAAGATTGCTATGTAGAGCTACGTAAGGCTGCTAGTGGAAGATAAAAATACAAAACATGTTTAAAGTAAAATAGGCATGGAAGGATCCCGCTATAGGAGGACACAATTATTTTCCTTCATATAGAGAGAGTTTGGGGGGCAAGAATCGTCCTTCTTTACCATGTCCTGTCTAGATGAGTACATTGTCCATTCTATTTACATACTTGTTATTCATGTTGTTAAGGATCAACTGGGCACGGGGATCTACTGTCCTAGGCACCATGTGGATGAAGAGAAGGACACAGTCCGCACCCTGAATTTCTTACAGTCAAAACAAACAAGACAGCCAAAAACTAGGGAAAGGAGATAAAACACAGAAATGCATGACAGCAAACACTATGGTACTTTCACAGCCCTGGTTTCACTGGAGGCAGGGACAGGAATGTGATAAGTAAAAGTGAAAGACAAAGCAAAGGGGGGAGAGAGAGAAGGAGGGCAGGGAGCAAGGATGAGAGTGGAATCATCAGGGGAAAGTCCAGGGGGGATCGGCAATGCCTTGGACAAGGCAGGCATCACAGAAAACAGCTGGTTGGCACCAGCTAGTCAAAGCTGTAGAAAAATATTACCAGTGTCCGTGAGGCTCATCTCACGTTCTCTGTGGCTGTTGGCACAAATGCCCAGTTATGCCCCTGAAGGCCACACATTTGGAAAGACAACAGGTTGCAGTCCTACAGACAGGTATGATTTTTCACTTACATGTTTCTAAGCATGGAAAGAATTAGAAATATTTTTGTATGTGTATCTTATTCTCCAAAAGAAAAGGTTCTTCGGTCAGGCAAAATTGCATGAAAATACTTAGTAAATTAATGAAATTGTTTCAGCTAGGGGAAAAAAAAGGAATTTATTTAAGTTCAATTACTTTACTTTGACATTTTTAAACAAAAACTTACCTGGATTTATTTTTTAAATTAATTAGATTAAACTGTACCTTCATTTAATTGTGTCTCAATTGATTTTTCTTAATATTGACTAAACCTGAAAAGTCATTATGCAGTGTCCTGGATGCAGTATGAGCCTAATGTTATTTGCCAGCAAACAGAGGAGTGCAATGGAAACTTTGTAGGTGTGCTAAGCACAGCAGTCAGAATTTATCTTTAGTGCTACCTTTTAACATGTATTTCACATAATATGTTTCTTTTCTTGTTCTTTTTTAAAGATGATCTAGACAAATGTACACCTGGTCAGATCCAGAAAATTCTCCTTCTTCATCACTTAGGTATGCTTACTTACCTCACGCTCAAAACACACACACTTAACTTACTTTCAGTTTTTCAGACACTGCACTTTTTCCCTCAAACATAGGAGGAAACAGAACTGGATGCCTGTTACTGCACAGGTTGGCTGGTTCAAGGTGAGAGGAAAGTGAGCTCTGGAGTTGAGCTCTTTCTGTGGAAATTACCTTTCCAGAAACAATTTTGCGTAGAAAATGAGGGGTTCCTATGAAGCATCTCAGCAGTCCTCTATTCCCAAGGTCTCACACAGGCAAAGGGGCAGCCTTTAAGGAGCCATTTCCAGATTTGGTTTAACAGTCAAAGACAATATCCTAATGTGCACCCAGGAGTGAAATCGAAACAGGGCATAGCACAGGCTGCATCCTTCAAGAAAGCCTGGCCAGCAAGCCAGCAACAGCATGCCACCTAAGTAATCCTAACCCATAGCCAAACTATGTAGGGCCTAAACTGTGCTCTACACTTGGCACAGTAAATAAGTAATCTAATGGGCAAAGAATTTACAATCTAAATTTAGATGTGCTGCTACAATATGAACAATCAACATGGTGATTATGGACTAAGGGAGTATGAGAATCACAGCCTTCATCTCAAAAGGTAACTCCTTAGGTCCGGTGGAAGCAATGTTTTGTTGATGTTTCTCTTAATTTTAAAGATACCATTGAATAAGCTTGATTGATAACAATAGAAACACAAACTTTACTGGGCAGTGGAAAGAGGGGAGGACAATACCTCTGTGAGTAAGAATTCAAGAGCCCTTCCGCTACGAACAGATTAGGAATGGGAAGGAGGTCACGCATACTCAGATCAAGGATGCAGCCATTGAGACATAACTGTGAACAAGTACAAGAGGAACTTAAAGTTGCAGTCTAGAGAGTTACAGAAAGACTTTCAAGCCAGTACAAGGAGTTTGAATGTGATATGTGGTCGTTAGAAAACCAATGAAGGATTTAAAGAGAAGAGAGACTTGGATGAAAAAGCTTTTTTTTTTTTTTTTTCAAACCGAGAGGGAAACATAAGGGACAAACAAGAGGAA
>NW_010524060.1:31420-34998 GCF_000687285.1 Phaethon lepturus
ATTCCTGCACCATATCCAACATGGTTCCTTGCACATTCTAATCAGAGAGGCTCTATGGCAAAAATCCCTTTCCAAACATGGACCTGGGGCAGGAACTTGGCTCTTCCTGTGCTTGCCATACAGAGACAGCAAACAGAAACAAAAAAAGCCAGTTTGTCTCACTACGAGAACTTTAACAGATTTTTCTGATATTCCCTGCATGAGAGGAGTCCAATAGAGTGACAAAAAGAGAATGTCTGATGCTACCCAAGCTTCAAACACATTTCTCTCATGGCTTTTCACAGTTACTGTTTGAGGTGTATATATAATCCTCTTACTTATCAGACATATGCACATGCTTCTGCCTACACACTTTCAAAGTACAGAAGTATTTAGATCAGTGCAAAAATGTAGATGAAGGTGAAAAATGGTTTTAGAAAATGAACAAATTGTATACAGATTCATTCATTGTGATTCTGTTCATGTTTTGCAGCTTCAGAAACTCAACTTACATAAAAATGTTAGGTTTAGCTACTTCACAGCAGGCTAATGTTCAAAATGGCAGCTGAGAATGAAGTGAATTATTAAAATTAAATTATGGGAAACATAAGTCCAACATAAAAACCAAATACATACTTCCAAATACATAGCACCTACTGGCAGAAATAAAATTTTTTAAGATAGGTCTTCTATTATATAACATGCAGGGTTCCATTAAAATTAAAAAACCTAAACAAACCATGGATTACCTCCTCAGGTAGTGCACAGTGATGTAGCTGCACTCGTCTTTCAATCACGCACAGTGATAAAATGTGTCTAATTATTCCAGAAAGAAAACTAGTTCTCTGGCAAGACAATTGTGAATTACACTCACAAAAATATTTGGTGGGGTATACACAAGCTCATAAATGTGTAGGGGTTCATCACGAAAAGTAAGCAACTGAGAAGTCTTTTTCAAGCGAATGTGCAGCTCCTGCTTTTTCATTTGCCAGTCCTCAGAAATGGTCATTGTGAGTTAACATGCTATTGCTGGAGTTTTATGTTTTTCAAAGAAGTATCTCTTCTACCTTACTTCTAGCTATCACTTTATTTCACTCTTTCTTTAGGACCAGATTTTGTCTGTCCTCTGAAGGAGTAACAGCCCGGGGGAGCAACATCTGACTTGAGCAAGATATCTACAAATGCTGTCATCTGCATCTGATTCAGTTGTTTTAACTCACCTCAGAGTTAATGGTGAGGAATAGCACTTCCAGAACCTGATTCTCCTCGTCCATATGTAGACTTCTAAAAGAGGCCAGATGCATTGTGTCCTCAAGAGCAGGAAAGGGCTCCTTTCTTGCCACTGACTGAAAAAGGGGAGGACAGAGAGATTAGCGAAGAGACAAGAGAGAAGATAATAGTTAAGACACTAAATATTTAAATTGTAGATACAAGACAGAGGCACAATGTCTTGAAAAAACAATTTTCTTCCATGTTTCAGAAGCAGAAATTTTTTGTCCCTGGCACTGTGTTGTTGGGGTTTTTTTTTTCTGTTATAATTCCACAGCATTAAAAATTAGACTTCTTCCTTTTTCTCAGGGAGAACAACTTTCAGGATTTCAAAATGGAGATGAAAAGGTATCCAAAAGGAACAAATCTGAAATAAACAGATGTTCTAATGATATCATTGGGTTGAGTAGAGGAAAAACATGATCTAAAGAACATCTAATGACAATCAAAACCACATCTACAGCATTTTATTCATATATCTGCTAAGCAGAGAGAGAAAACACAATTGGTGCAGAACCTGAGTCCTATGAAAAACAAAAGAATTCTTTTCTATTGTCTTTTGTGTAAATTGGATTCAATTCTTGGTGCTTATAACAAAACATCCAGTTTATTAGAATATCATCTAGAGAAAAAAGAAACACAATGGCAACATGTGTGCATTTTGTAAAACTGAAAGGCCTTTCCTCTTTCGTTTCAGCCTCGGGGTCTTCACTTTAAATAATGTTATTTACAAGCGAGTATAGTTCTCCAGGCAACCAACATGTTGCAAGCATTGGCTATTAAATAAAAGTGTCAGAGGACAGAAGAGGGGGAAAAGCAGACAACCTGAATGACAAACCTCTGTTCATTTATCAGGAATCAGAGGAAACATTTCTCTGGACTTTGTACGCACTTACCAAATATCTTAATGCAGTTATTAAATACAAGGTCATGACAATATTAAATGTGAAGTGCTATGGTACCACGCCCAGGTGATATCTCTGGCATGTAAAGGTCTGGAAGCAATCTGCTGCTTATCAGAGCTTTGAGCAGGGCTGGACACTGATCTGAAGGAGGGGTGGGGAGCTGCAGGGTGCCTCTTCCAACCCCATGAAAGCCACGTTTACCACCTTGGGCAGCACCACTTGGAAAGGAGATATGAATTCTGATGTCTCTAAACCTTCCTGGTAAATCAAAGCTGCTTTTCTCAAATCTGAGCTTTGTTACCTTGTGACAAATAGCATTTTGGTAAAATTCTCAGTTTGCAGCCAAATAGGTTGTGCAGTATCCTGTCAATGTGTGTTTTTCCAGCTTATCTCAGCAAAGGAAAGTATGGGATGCACTTCTTTAAAGCTTGGAAATTATGGGGATGAACATACAAAAACTTATAATCTGGCAATGCATCACTGTGATGCACTGAAGTACAGCCTAATAATCTGCAAGCAGGTTGGTACAGCATGGTGGTGATGTGACATTTTCTAAACATTAATGAATATAGTCATATTCCTGTAAAGCTCTAATTTTGCATGTGAATTTTAAGATTTTGAAATGGAATGTTCTACTCTGTGGTCACAGGCCTTTCCAAAAGGACATCTGCTTCCGTTTATTGAAAGACAGTCTCTGCTTCCAACCTGAGTATTATAGTTTTATATGGAGAGAGAATGCATATGGAAAGAGCGGGTGTTTAGATCACAGTTCTTGACTGAATCACTTGCAGGGTTTGGTTCAGAATTTCATTTTAGTTCAGACTGAATAAGGATTAATTTTGTATAGTGTTTTACATGGCTTTGTGGTATTTGTAAGGATCATTCATTCTTATTTCTGGTCTGATAAGACAAGTAGTCTTATGAGATCCTGTCTTCAGATTAACCAGCTGAAGTCATGTATCTTTCACAGTTTGAATAATACATGTCACTAAAGGCACAGGGACAAGTTCTTGGTGTCTTGATGATTTATAATGCTACACACCACTGTCTTGGCACATTGAAATCTACAGCACACAAAATGTGACAGTTCTGTCTTTCACATACTGATTATTACTTTAAAATTCTGTAAGATAATCAAGGAAGTGTGAGAAGTCATAAGGCTACCTTCTCGTCACATGATACAAATGCCTTTTTTTTTTTTTTTTAATGTCTTCCTGAATGGTCTATCCCCGGAGCAATACTTCTCTAACTAAACACTTGATGGAGAAGTGAGAAACTCAAGAGAGTTCTCAGAAGTTTTCATATTACTTGCCGATTTTCCCTGTTTGGAAGACACAAATCTGCTGTTCTACATCAGGTCAGGCCTGCAGCAGGTTTGAACAGCCACCTGTAGCAAAGGTACTGTCTTATATCATGCTCTTTCCC
>NW_010524060.1:35029-63654 GCF_000687285.1 Phaethon lepturus
CTAAGAGGAGACATTGAATGCTTTGTGAGAATATTTCCTAATACTCACACCCTTCATGATTTTTCCCAATTAAATAAATTATTAAATGACTAGCACTCAACCATATGACTGGATTTCTCAAGCATTGGCAGAGGTCTGTGTGCTCATCTGAGTACATCTCCCTAATCAGGAATCACTGAAGTTGTTTGAGGGCTACATGGTACCCCTGTGAAACACCATGTTTGTTGAGCAAATATTCTCTGTTTGACAGCTCATCTTCAGAGTTGTTGCTGGAGTCCAGATCCTTAGGTGCACTGAGGTGCCTGACTTCACTAAACTGAGGATTAGGGTCTAACTGTCTATTCTGGCAGGCGTTTCTAGCCATAAACCAGACAAGTGGGTGCAGATGGAGAATGAGTTTCTCTTCCACTTTTAGAACTAAGCATTTGAGACAAGGAGGGAAGCACACTAAAGTTTCTAAGACATTCATTTGCACAGCTTAAGGATTTATCTCTCTGCTAGAGAGAGCCTAATGCACTTCACTATGTTCTCAGCAAAGCACAGTCTTGGTTCTGTCCTTGTGCACTTTGGGAGCCCATGGCTTCACTTTTTCAAGCCCAGTGATCTGTCTGTATTTCTACCTGAGGCTTCTGATGTGCTTCTGATAAGCTACAATTACAGGTGAACAGGTAAAACAAGAATTCAAGGGCAGTGCTGAAATGCTGGGCTCAGCATCCCTTACTCCTCCCCCTTTGTTTTTCTATGTTAAGAACATAACAGCAGCTGAGAAAAATAAAAATTCATAGACCCATGCCATTCTCTGCCTACTTATCTGGAACTCATGAGAGAATCTGAATACTTTCTATTCGCATGAGAAAGAGTAATGTTAAAGTCCATTGAGAAGTGCGAGTTAGATAGTAGTAAGATATATTCAGATGCTACGCTAATGATAGGGAGGGATGGATGGATTGATAGATTGATGGATGGATGCATGGATGCATGGACGTATGGAAGTGATTTCTGCATAGTAAAGTTAGTGTTTCCAATATGAAGCTTTATTTTTCACTCTCATCCCATAAATTTAGCCTGAAGACTGGAAAAGGATACATTTTCCTGAGATAATACATTACAGAAAGGACATAGATTTCATGGTCATTTTAAGCCAGAAGTGCACCAGAAAGATACAACCCTGTCTACCCTCACATTCAATTCCTTGTTACCACATTTTTTCCTTTCTACTGCACCTGCATCCGTGCAGCATGCACTAAACCAAGTTCCACAGGTGATATGGACTAAAACGAACTTGCAGAAAAAGAAAGGGTGCCCATCTTTCCCTCACCACTCTGTCTTCCCAATCTAGTTGTGCATAGATCCATAGTGATTTTGCTAGCACTGAATGAGAGGTAGTAGTGGGCAATCAAAAGGCAGAGGAGGATAGATAGGGGAGAATGATTTTTCAAGCTATCTGCCTACATATCTACCTATGGTAGGACCCAGGGAGGGTCCAGCCATAACCCCCACAGTGGGGGGCCTCTTTTCCTGCTCTGCCAGACCTCTGCAATTCTTTTTCTTACAAAGCTAAAATACTGCTTGGTTTCTTTTTGTAGCTGTGTGTGTATATGCCTATGTGTGGCAGTGCATAAGTGTGTGGACACCTGATATTTCAATAAGGTAAATATTTGTGACCCATACCTGGTGAGAAGTTCATTCCAGTATCTCAACACGGTTGTTTGAGAGATTAACTAGTCATTGCTGAAATATGAGAGCCATTGCCAACTGTTCTGAAAGTAGGTGCTTTCCCCAGGAAAGCTGGGGTCATCATGATACCAAATGGTACAGTGATGCAGATCTAGAACACAAACATGAGGGCTCTTGCCCTTTTCTGCCCCCAGCCTGCTTTGCACACATATTCCCTGTCACACGATGCGGCAGTCTTGTAACAGCACAGCTTTCTTCTCCCCCACATCCACACTCAGGTTTCACTGGGGTCTGTAATCTCCATCTCCATCAGGACACAAAAGGTGAAAAAAATGCAAGTTCAGCTACAACGGTAGTCTCAAACCAGCTGACATAAAATAACATAAAATGGGAGCCTGCAGAGCTCAGTCCATTCTGTCTCATGAATCTCAAAGGAAGAGTCATTAGGGGGACCATCGGGGTTCATTTCATTGTCACCTTTGGTGTCTTTTCATATAAGACTGGAGTTTAGCTGATTTCTGAAAACTCCAGCCACAGCTGACGGGCCCGCAGCTCCTTCCAGGGGAAGATACCAATGTCATTGTGAAGGCCTGCCTTATGTGCACTACTCCTCAAAGGCTGAAAGCAAAGTATACCTGCATGCAAACAGCAGCTCTGAAAAAGTTCAGATGATGCTGACTGATAGCTTTCAGCTAAATGATCCCAGACAGGGTGTCCTGGTAGCACTTATTCTTGCCCTTCTAAGTCAGAAAAGAAAGCCAGCAAGAGCCTTTTTTAACAGCCTGTGCCTCTGCTTGGTGTTTGAAGTAATGAGAGCTCTGAAATGTATTCCTGCTACAGGTAGGAATCAGCAAGAGATCAAGCATGCCCAAAACTATTTATTCAGTGACATGAAATTCATGCAACAATTCTTGTTGCTACCCTGCTGGATAGGCTGATACACTATGTGAATAGGCAGGCAGCTTGAAAGAGCAGACATTGATATACACACATGTGTATATATACATCTATCTAAAGTTTGTACTTACTGCAAACAGAGCTCAACAAATCATTTGCACTAAGTGCTTTTCAATGAGTATTATTCTTATCTTCCGTTCACTGCTGACCCATTAATGCTTTTGCCATGTGTTTCCTAAATTCTTCAGTTTTTGGACGAATGATGTCTACTCAACACTTACATTGTGCTACTTCCTTGGAGCTGCATGGACAAGCTACCCGTTCATCCTCTGAACCAAACAAGAGACAGACAAATGACCAGGACTCCAGATGTAAGGCTGTCTGCAGGAGACAATTCTTCAATGGGGAGGGCAGAGAGCAGTAGTAATCCAATGCTCAGATGGATACCCCTACTTACTTGCTTTCTCAAATCCAGAATCAGACAAGGAAGATATCGTCTACCTTAAGACATGAGGAATCCAAATAGTGGCTTTCATTTCTTGTTGCCAGGTGGGCTGGGGGAAAACTTCAGTTTAAGAAGCTCACGATTGTAAGAAAGAGGAAATGCAATATATTTGTTTTAAAAAATCAAACAATGACTACTGAAGAAAAAAATTGTAGGGTTTCCTCAGGTCTGTTTTCAAGTACAGTCTCACTGACGGGCTTGGTTACAGCACAGGCCACTCCCTGTACTCTTAAAGAGCATTTAGGTCATTACCTTATCTGAAGTGCAAGAGCTTCTTGAAGCAGTTTCAACAGCAATCTCATTGTCCGATCACTATTGCAGCTACATTTCCAGAACTCAAGAGGCTGTAGAAACTGCCCACATGTACAGTTGGATACTTCATGATTAATCCATGTTACTGAGATGACCTAAGTCAGCTTGCAATCTGCAAAATCACACAAAGAACAGAAAGAAAAAATGTAGTGTTTACAGTAAGAGAAATAACCCCTAGATATTGCCCTACAGTTGCCAGTGCTAGCCAGGGAGTTTTCCATACAGTCCTCAATTTACTTCCCTCCAGCCAGCTCTGCAGTTTACCCTTTGTGCAGCCCTGCAGACTTCCCCCAAACCTTGTATCACTTCTCTCCCAACCGCAGGTGTGGTCCACAGTCCACCTCTGATGAGTCCACCACCTTTCCACACAGTCCTACAATCCACTTTATCCCATTCCTATGATTAACTCTACAGTTCATCTCTCCCACGCCTTGAATGTATCCTTAGCATATTTCCCTTTCAATGCATGCACAACTCTCTGCAAAGCTCAGCACCCTGTCTCCCCAAGTCCTCTTGCCAGTCATGTCATTGCCACAGCAACAGCTAGGTGCCAGGATATTGGGGGCTGTGTATGGCCGGCCCTTTTTTGAAGTCCATGATTTCTAAGCGCTTGGTTTCTGTGTTGCCAATTGAACAAGCCTCCAATGAGTGCTCCGGGGCTGCTCAAACAAAGCATTTAAAGGCATCCTTAACTTTAAAAGCAGAAGTAATGGTATTAATGGCAACAGAACTATTCACACACTTATATATATTTGCACCACTGCTTTTCCAGACTGGGGCTGATTTCATTTGAAAACCAGCCTTGCAGACGAAGCCCTTAATGTCTGAACCTTTCTCCTGCTGTTTTTAATAGAAAATGTCCTCATTTAGAAACAGGTCTTTCCCATGCACACCACAGGGGAAAGTAATTATATGTGATAGAAGTCATGACTTCTAAGAGGAGATATAAGGTATCTGATTCCCTGCTGCCTTTATAGACTTATGCTTAGATCATTGCTGGTTTAGTTAACTCTTGAATTTTAATTAACCTGTGGACTATAGATCTAAATAAATGATCTGATGAACAAAAGCTAGCTTTTAGGTCAGCATAACAAAACTATTTTTAACGTAAGAAGGAGAAATTGCTTAATTTAACTACACATTCTCAAATCCCACTTGTCTGCTTTGACTATCTGATTTCATTAAAAGTCAGAGCAGCTCCCAGTGAAACAAGCCGCACGCTCAGGGTGAAGGGAGATCCATGACTCTTGTGGACCTTCCTGCAGGACCCGTATCGTCACAGTCCCTATGTAATAACGCTGCCAACAACTGTCAGGTCTCACATGCTGAACGTGGGACAGGAAAAGCAGATGTTTTTTGCTTTGCCTTTTCTCCCCTTTCCCCTCCTTTCCCTTCTCCCAAATGCCCTGTATCACTAACATTTTGCTGCGCAGCAGCACCCTGCTGTTGTGATCCCACCCACCGGCTGCAGCTGGCCAGTGGATCACAGATCAGGTTGACCAGCTGCCTACAGCGTGGGCAGCTGGGATGTGTAGGAGAGGCCTTGGCAGCTGGGGATTTGCCATCTGAGAGACCATGTGCCCCTGGGACTTTGCAGGAGGTGGAACCTGCCAGCCACCACCTTGTCTGATGTGACATGGCTTCACCATCCTGGGGTGATCCATGGGGCCAGCTGCTTTCCCCTTCGGGGTGCTCCAGGATGGAGCAGCCCTGGACTCCTTGGGGCAGTGGTATTTTCCTGATTCCCTTTTCATACCAGTGTCATCCCACTGGTCGGCAGAGCATAAAACCAACAGAAGGAAGCTGCAGTCAAAGCTATTGTCTTCTCCTGTACCATATACATTTATCCTGTCTGTATTAATTTCTGAGCAGAATGAATTAAATAAATAGAAAGAAATGAACCCCATGTACTAAATGTGTCCAGGAATTTAGCAACCCAGCTTGTGCTTCCAGTGAGATTCTGAGATACTAAAATTGTAAGCGTTTTGATATACCTGCCTTAAGACCCTACAGAAAAAGTCGAAACCAAAATTAAAAAAAAAAAAAACTTTAAAAAGAAGAGGAAGTCTTTTAAAAAGTGTCTTTTCTTAAATGGGTTTCTAGAGACATATGAGGAAGAACAGGCTGCATTCAGCTGAGATGTGAGTGGCAGTGGCAGATAGCCTGTTGAGGTGATGGAGGCAAGAGGCATGAGGCTACGTTTGGTGCTGATAATCTCAGAGGGAAAGATAAACAAGTGCAAGTGGGTTGAAGTAGAAAACTAGTGTGACTTCCTTCAGATGTGGTATGCAGGGGTGTGTGCAAACCAGGACAGCTTATGCATTCAGGGACAGGCAGGTCAAGGAAAAAGACTTTGGCAGGACAGAAAAACTGTCTGCTACACATATTTGAGTCTTCTTTTTGCCTTGCCCAGCATCCCTTGATGGCAGCTTCACATGCTAACCATACACAGAGGCACAGCGCGATGTAGTGTAAGGGCTGGCCGAGGACTCCGGCCATCATGGCTGTCCAGAGCAGCCATGCCTGTGTAGGTGACCTATGACAGGCCAGCATTTCCTGACAAAATGCTGAAAGCTAGGCAATTTTTCACAAGTCACCTGTTTCCAGCAGTGTCGCCCTCGGTGAAGTCTTGATGAGTTCACCGGGAGCTGGGAGTGCTCGCTACTAATGCAAACCTGTCCACTTTTGTATGAATGTAAGTGTCTGTCTCAAAAAAGAAACCCTGCTCAAAGACATTCATACGATATGGCTGTCAGTTCCATAAATAATTTTGCTGGGGTGATTCAGTCAGCCTAAGAGAAGATGAAAATTAGGGCTGGGATCCCTCTTGCAGCTTTGCACACGGCTGCTGCATGCCTCTGCATCCAAGATAGTCCTTCAGACTTGCCTTGACTGTAAGGGAGAGAAATGGTTGCTCCCAGGACGTGACTCCCCTTGGCCCCGAGCAGATGAGGGTGAGGTGCCAGCAGCCGCTCAGCTGTCCCCATCCCTGCAGAGACCCGAGTGGAGTGGCAGGGGCACTTGAGCTCAGCCCCTCAGATAACACTCGCTATTACCTCCCACTGGATCACAGCGCTTTTATCTGATTGAAGAGGCCAGGCTGCTAAGAATGCCACCAGTTCCCAAGATGGCTAATTGAGGCCATACCCAGCCGCCTCCCTGCTCCCCCACCACCACCATCCACCACTGACAGTCCCCATGCTCCCCCCTGTCCCTGCCATGGGGATGCTGAGGGAAGCAGATGCCCCCCAGCAGGGCAACTTGCACTCACGCTGTGCCGCGCAGGCCTGGGCAGCCATGGACTGGCCCACAGCACAGGCTGCTGCCACGTGGGGTGCAGGGTGCTTTGGGCAGGCCGAGGTGGGTGCCAGGCCCTCGGGTGCAGGTGCAGGGCCAGCCTGGGGGAAGGCCCTCCCTGCTGGAGCAGCTAGGAGAGGGGTCATTGCTGCAGGGGGTCAAAAAAGCCACATAGAGCCGGCCGGACGCACTGCTGGGCTTCCCGCCGGTGTCGTTGTAGAGTGCAGCCGTGCAGCCTCCCTGCACGCCCGGCAGCACCTCCTTGGCCCTCCGAAGCACTGTGGAGGAGAAGGCAGACCTGACAGGCCTTCAGCTGCTGCCGACTCCCCTCGGCCAAATGCTTCTTTTTAATAGCTGAACTAGTTGAATTCTAGCTAAAATCATTGTGACCAGGGGCAGAGATAAACTGATGGGCAAGTGATCAAGTGATTAAGACCAGAAAACAAAGCCGGGCCTGCAGCACTTTGGGACAAGTCACCGGCAGCCTGACAAGTTGCTCTTTGTGCTCTGCCGGGCAGCACCATCAGCAACCCTGCCGTGCTGCGGCGGAGCTGCCGTGTGCTGGGATCTCCGAAAAACAAACCTCTGCCTGGGGGTCGCAACTTTGGGTTTTATTAGAGCATGCTGGTATTTCTATGGAGGCTTCTCTTCTCTTCCTCCTCCCAGTTCATGTCCATCGCTTCCCGCTGAGCTGCACGGCGCGCAGGCGGCACGGCAGCCCGGTAGCCTCACCTGCCAGCCCCGGTAGCTACAAATTTACCTCCCAGGCTGCCCACAACCTGTCAGCATCACGGCTCCTCACTTTTGGTAAGTTCCAGCTTTTCAGCATTGCAACTTTATTAGCTCAGTCTGCTAGAGAGGCTCGTGATCAGTAAAGGGACAGCTTTTATTGCAGTTTTCTGTCCTTTACTCGTAAAAATCTCGCTGCGCTGCTTGTCATGTTGCTGGTCAGGGAGTGAAGGAAATGCCTACTTAGATGTCAGGGCAGGTGGCATGGCTGTCAAACATGCAGGCAGTTCAACATCATGGGGAGCCACAGGCTGGCTACAAAGACAGAGGGAAGTGTGGATGCATTGTGCCAAAAGTAATATTCCAGCAGTTCAGAGCAAAATGTTAAATTGATTTAAATTAAATTGAGTTAATCACTGTGGAACTGCTGTACTGCCATGTACACTCACCTTTCTTCATACGTGCTCCCAGTCCTTGCCTGTTGCTGCAGCACTGAGGATGTCCTCTGAGGTCAGGGGTTTCCCAGACAGGAATACAGCATCGCAAAGCATCTGTGCGGAGTCTGATCCATCTGCTATGTTTGCGTACTTGCTCTGCGTACTTGCTCTACTGTGAGTCAGACCTAGCAGTAAATCCAACATGCCAGCATATATATGACTACTGAGCGTGCAGAGATGATCTGTGCTGCATGTGTGCACTTGCAGGGATATCATCATCATCTGCATGAAAACATGCAGATATTATTGACCAAATCCAGATATGTAGATTATAATCACATAGCTCAGGAAGTGTGAAGGGATTCAGAGGATAGAATATGAAAAAACTGTACTCAGTTTAAGGCTTCTTCTCCCTGCCTTACCAGTGTAGAAAGCCATTAGTGTAATGTAAATAGAGCCTGCAGAAATTTCCTCAGCAGTCTAATAGCACACTGCAGTCAGACACACTCCTGAGCAAATGTTTCATGCCTTAGCTGACATGTGGCACCGAGCTAACATAAGTTATGCAATTAGCCACCAAATCATTATCACTGAACCGATAGCTTGTACAGTAGTAGCTTTCATGGATAATAACTGAAAATAGAATTGGACCTCACATGAACTGTGTAACTGTGCACTTTTTAATATGAATTTCTATTACATGGTAGGATAGGTTATATTTACATCACAGAAGCAGATACCAAACATCATTTTTGTGAAAATAAAATTATTATAATTATTTTGATTGTGTTGCCTAGAAAATGAGAGTTTTCATTTTTGTAAGACCTTAAGAGTTTTTGAAATACTTAAGGGCACAGAAAAATTGGATAAAAAGAACAAATGTGCCTTTTTTAATGAATGGTCTTTGGCCATCATGAATGAATAAGCTCAGTAACACGATTCTCACCCTGGAATGTTGGACAGAAAAGTTAATTATCACTTTGCAGCATCTTAAATGTGTCTGTAATATTCATACAGTCAGGATATAGTGATCTCTATGTATGATAGCATGTTGCAGATGTTCCTCTCCCATGCCTCTCCACATGCTGATCAAATGACGCCTGCTGTCCTGGAACTATATTTCATCCATATGTTCCCTCCATCCTCACCCACTCTTCTCAAGAACAACAACAGAGCACTCTGCGTGGATATATTAACAGTGAGAAAGTGATGACTGGTTACATGAGTCTGGACTTGCTCAGGCTCACAGCTGGCCAAACAAACCTCCCTGCATGCTGTAGCCCGCTCTTCTATTGATGAATCACAAGCAGCAATTGAAGCATTTAAAAGCAATAAACTAGTTTCTACTAGCCCGCATTTCAACCTGCTATTTTAAGGGGGATATGTTGGATTGGGTAAAGTAGCTTGAACCCTTGTTCCCCTTTCATGAGTTCTGGCTGGTATCAAGCGGTTTGTTCATGGCTGCAGGGCTGATGATAAGCTTTCCCATTTCCATCGGGACTGCACCCTGCATATATTTTCCTCTCCAGTAGTCACAGAACTTGTTGGCTGATTTGAACCAAATTTGACAACCTTTCAAATATATTGTTCCTGCAAAGTTCCTGCAAGGGTCACAAGAACAGGCAGCTATTGGAGGGATTTATAAGTGAGGCTCAGACCTTCAGAAACTGTGGATATTATCTGCAGAAAGAAAAAGTCAGATAAAAGCAATGAGTACAAAACATGAAATCAGGTTTCTTATAGGACTGTGTCTCTTGGCTGATGTAACAGACCAATATTAATATTTTCTGTCCTCTCTCCAGATTCCCCTGCACTTTTTCACCTTCCAGCTCCCCTCCAGAATAATGTTCTGGCAGTAAAAACTTTTGAGGAATTATTTAATTTTTTTATTTAGTCTTATCTCAAATTTGATTCAAATCAATGAATAGGTTCAAAAGCTAAGGGGAAACAGAGCTACATATACAGGCAGATCATTTAGCTGTGTTTCCATTTTTAAAAAAAGGATTAAAATGTGAATGAAAGAAGCATGTCAATAATTCTTGTTTTACACCATTTTTTTTTCTTCTGCTCGCAGAATAACTTCATTTGTGACAAAAGGTTTTGTAAAAGCACCGGTATATCTCATGGGCAGTTTACAGAAGTGACCATATACTGAAAATAGTTTTAGGTTTCTTCTTCTGGCATAGCCTTTGTCTGTTTCTCTCTTATCTGCATGGGAATTCCAGAAATCTTTAAGCTTCAGGTTCACAGAAGGACTACCGTGCACAGGCTCATTGCTATTTGCTAGTCCTGGGATAAGTTCCTCATACAGTGCAGGGGAGTACTGCATGCCACAGAGTGGATAAAGCAGGAGGGAAGACAAGCTGATGGGGCACTCTGACAACAGGGCTAAAACACCTGTATTCCACTTCTCCTTTCAGGCGGGTATCTGAGTACTTTCACTTAGTATTCCCAGGCCTTCATTTACATTCAAAAGGATATGCCAGTGCTCTTCCTTCAAATACACTGAGTAGACATTATACTTTTCTTCAAAACCATGACTGATGTTGGTGTTTACCTGCTTGCAAAATGTCCTTTTAACTAGAGTGCTCAAGGGAGTGCCAGAAGCAAACCTTTCTTCCTCTGGAAATCTGGGGTTTAAATTCCCCCAGGCAGAGAAAGGACAATTAAATCTGTGTCAACTGACCATAAATTGGCTGGGAATTTTCACCCTTTACCAGGTACATTAAGACCTTCTCCTTCTCCAGCTGTGTTTTAAAAGCAACTGTCATTGTATTTTGAATGCAGCGTACTTAGTTTGGGATCTTCTCAGAACACCTGAGATTAAGCTATTAAGGGAAGATGTCTATTGATCCTGATGGGGAACAGAAATGAGACAGGCTTCAAGCTGCTCATGGCTGCCAACCTGGGGGACTTGCCTGAGGAGTTTGGGAATTGCCAGGACAGGCCAGTGGCTGAGAAGGACTTTCTGGGATTTTGTTTTAAATGTCTAACTTAGGTAGTGATGTCCTTTTACTGGCCTGAGAGAATTGTTTGAATTCCTGCATGTCCCAAAGGCTACAGTTTACTAAGTGTTTCAGCTCTTGTGAGAAAAAGCTCTGCACCAGGTGCAAAGAAGAGACAACCAAGTATCTGCACCCTGAAGGCTCCTGGGACAATGGTGAATTCCAGCCTGCAAACTGTACTCCTTGCTGAAGATAAAGGAAAAAAACTCTCAAGATCCCTGCCTGACTGTCTTTTGGAGTAAAATGCTTGTCTTACCCCATATCTGGCCATTCTTGTGACTCTGAGCATCAGAGGATATCAGAAGATACACAAAGCAGAAAACTGAGACTATGTAGTGCCTTCTGTCAGTGGTCTCACCCCACAGCTGTCCCACTTCCAACCGGTGACCAAGGTCTGATACTTTATAAATCGGTAGGTGGCTAGGGAAGTAATCAAAATATACCTTGGAGGCAGAGAGAAGGAATTCTTTCATAGCCTGAATGCAATCATGTGAGGTCCTCACCACTGATTGCATGCTGTGATTTGGAGTTTCTCCCACCGGAGGACATTTATCAGTGATTGGATCTTGTTGTGCCTTTGTCAGTAAAAGTTTAAAAGCTGTCTACTCTCAGATATCCATCCCATGTGCTAACCCTAATACAAAACACCCAAATCACCTCAGGCTTCTTTTTTTCAGTAAACTGAATAAATTGTGGTCCTTAATGTCTCCCCTCCTACAGTCTGCTTGGCAGCCCACAAGTCAGCTTTGTGGCTCCCTTTTGAAACCTCTGTAGCATTTCCTCAGCCTCCCTTAACCAGCAGGGACCAGAAATGTAAGCCAGCTTCTTGCAGTGGGTAACTAAAGCCATACGCTCACATCTCTACTTCTGCTTTCTAAATAACTATTAAACACTTTTGACGGAGTGCTTAAAGCACTCCTTATAGCAGCAATAGTGTTCCTGAAGGTAACCTCCACTGCACTCGCAGTTACTCACCCAGGATTCAGTAGGTGCCGGGGTTCAAAAGCTGGGTTTGGCACAGGCCTCTTGGGCAATCTTAAGCAATGAATGTGACCTTTCTGTGTTGCCATCACTCTTACCTCATCCCCATTTCTGTAGGACATGTACAATACTTGCACTGCTCTGTTTCCACCTGGTTTATCTGCAGGCACATCTATACAGACGATAGTTCTGCCTGCACTCTGAGTCATCCGAGTGAAAGCCTTCTCCAGGCTAGAAGCTGTTTAGACGTGTTACTCAAGGATGTGTTCATGTTAATGTTTCCTGCTTCCCCATGGAAGCATGTCAAGGAGTTGAATTTACTGTTGTGGGTCTCTTCAAGTGTAAAAATCACTAGTGCTTTCCAGCACACTGGGAGATGCAGAACCCTGGTGCTGAAGCAGTCTCTGGTCCCCCGTTTCTTTTGTCCAGCATCTAATTCCCTGCTGTTTGGGCTCAGCCTGCTTTCCTCCCTCAGCTTCTCCCCAGCCCTCCTGGAGCCACACAAAGGTTGTGTTACTGCAGACAGATCAAGATACCAAAAACCAAACGGGCTGGCAGAGGCAACCCCTCCCGTCACTGACCCCACGCTAGAGGAGAAAGCACTTCATCTCCCCAGGAGCTGGGAACATGCTGTCCCTGTGTCGCTGCAGGGGAATGCTGTCGTGACACAGCAGCATGGTTCTTTCTGACGACATGGAGATTCCTTGAGTGGTGTAGCTGCTGGATCAAGTATCCCCTGCGTGCCCGGCTGCCCTGAAGCCCTCCTGAGAGCCACAGCTACTGGAAAGAACCGAACCTCTCATACACTGTCCCTCGCCCTGCATTTGCAAACTTTTACCTTGTAGTGAGTTTCGGGTGAAGTGCTGTGCATACTCATTCTATAAAATTGCAATTAATTACATGATCCACCAGCAGTGTTGTGGATTTATTAAAGCTAGGTAATAAAATGGTTATCTGTAGGTGGAAAGTGTTAAAAGCAATCAGCCGTTCTCCTAAAGTCTTTGTCTTTACAAATAATAAATAATAACGGTGTGAACTACAAACCCTCTTCTCCTTCCATCACCACTAGTGGTGGAACAATGTTAAATTTATGTCTTTAATTTTACTAATGTTAAAATGATAGCTAAAATTCCTGACATACCTGACTTAAAATAGCCATAGGAGATTCATGATAATCCTTCAAATTGTGGATATATCACATAATGCCTCCTATGACTTGCTGTGACTTCCCTGCACTTTCCCTGCGTGGACTTCTGAGCTTGGGATAGCATTACAACAGGGTTACGTCCCTGCAGCAGAGGGGATGATAATTAAAATGGTAAACTGGCGACAGGACATGTAAACTAGTAAAATTCTAGGGAGAAGATTTCGGTATTGTTCCTGAAGCATGGCCTAAACTCATTTATTCCTTCATTTATCTATTTAGTGATTTATTTGTAAGGTTTAAGCCTGGGATTTTCCTGTTTAATTCCTCTAAGCAGTCAGCCATCAAACAGTCTCTATGATGCTTGTTGTTATAAATATATGTCTAGACATAATTTAGATTAATTCACCATTACGATGCTGTCAGTTTGAATATATTACAATGCAAGTGCATAATGTGCAGTTGAAATGTAAACTCCAAACAAGCTTTGCTCTGACCTGTCTGGTGTGTCTTAATACTGTAATTATTCTAGTAGGAAAAGAAACAGGGAGCATGTTCTTCCCTCAGTTAGAAAGGGAAGCATTTACTGAGTTGTGTGGAGTTTAATGAGCTCAAACCATACACGTTCAGGGGCTGATCCTACAGTGTTGCATGGCTTCCCCTTTAATAACCACAGATCCTCTTTGATTCTTCTTTTCAGAGGCGTTATTGAGAAAAAGCAGTGAACATCTCTTTGGTACTCATCTTCAAGAGATGCTCAAGACAAGTCATGTTCTTGTGCAGGCATGACAGCCTGAGGCCGTATGGCTTCCTATCCCAATCTTCAATAGTTTTTCACCACTTAAGACTTGTCCCTGGGTGCTTGGCTTGAAAGCAGCATGTAGGGAGTGATTGCTTTAGAAGGCACCCTATCATGGTATGTTTATACATAACTGAACATTTCAGAGGTCCTTTTCCATGACATTTTCAGAAAAGTCTCTGTGTAGGGTCTAACCCTCTTTACTGAATAGGTCTGAATGTGTGTCTCTGAATTTCTTCCTCCTTCTGCTATTATTTAACAAAAATAAGATCACATAAGGGCAGTGAGTTACTTTGAATCAACTTGAATGAGAGCCAGGCCAGGCCCTGTGTCTGAGAAAATTATAATCTATAAAGTATTTTAGTGTACATTTTAATGATTTTTTGATGCTTGTGTCAAGCTTATTGTTACAGAATGTGAGAAAGTATTATAGCTTATTATGTATGGGTAGTTCCCATCTAAAGATAATTTCATTGCCATACAACCAGAGACTGTATTCAACCCGCCACATGTGCAAGACACATTTATGACTGAGCGGAAGAGACAATTAAAGCCCTTTGTAGTAAGAGAGAATGGGAGTTTCTAGAAGTTGCTGCCCTGGGCAACTAGCCACATGGCAAACCATGGCCACAGCCAAGACACATGGTCTGAGAGGTCTCCTTATACCTCTTGAAAGCTGTAGTACCAGAGGCTGCGAAAGAAGAAAACAGATAGTAAGAAAAGAGTAATCACCTTGATCTGGGGTGGAAAGTCAGTGCTTCTTATAGCAACAACTGTCTGGAAAAGTAATCCTGGGAAATGGAGGGCAGGGAAAGGGCTGGCTGTTCTTTGCTCCTACTGTACTTAAGGGGATAAGCTTCATATACGTTCTCTGACAATGACTGGGATTGCAAGGAAGGGAAACGTCTGATTTATATAGTCATTTCATACCCATAGCTAGAACAATTCTGCCTGAATGTTAGCTGGTTTATAGAATCATAGAATTATTTAGGTTTATCAGGCTAATTGGCTGATATGTGTACATAGACATGTATATATGCATGTGTGTATGTCTGTCTACACTGACTGCTCTATAGTATGATTTGATTCTCTGGGCTCTCCCAAGAGATGTTCAGTTCCCTCTGCTGCCACTTCAGTTAGTGGAAGATGTGGCTGCTTGGCATCTCCCAGAACTATGTCCATTCCAACTTACACCTTAGGAACTGATAATTTCAAAGTGTGATACAAGCAGTGATGAAGAGAAGCTACGAGCCCCCTCTTGTCCATACTACATGTCCTGTCCTAGAGTAAAAATAAGTTTTAATATCAGCTACCTACTCAGGAGATGAACAAATTTTACAATATCAGAGAAAATGAATCTGAGGCACATAAGAAGGTAGATGACGAGCTCCAGGCCACACAGGATCTCTGTGCTAGATATAGACAAAGAATCTAGGAATTGGGAATCTGGTCTTATGCTTTGACCAAGGTCCTTCAATGCCCTTTTGACATCCTCCTTGAAAGCATATGGTTCAAAAGGTGTGAAGGTTAAAGAAAGAACAAGTCCAACCTCCCCCAGGAGGGCTTCTCACAAATTATCTGTCTTGAAAATAGCAAATAAATCTGTTCCAAATTCAGTCTGATGGCATGAAATCACTACTGTCTTTGCAGGTATGAATCTAAATAAGCAGTGCATGCAAACCCTGCACTACTGCAGATTTCTCACATGCCTGCCTATATAAAACCCTGCAGGTAAAAGAGTTGCTTTACCCAGAACATTTTGTAAACCATTAACCTAACTTATCCTTGCATGAAAGGTTAGTCTTACAAATGCTCTTCCCTTCACCTTTCCAACAATGAACAAACCACCCTACTACCTAGCTGCTTTCAGGTACTTGAAAGACATAGTCCTCTTCCACATTTTGTTGAACTTCTCAAAAATACTAGCTAGTTTTTGTACAGTTGTCCTCAACTTTTCCCTCTAAGTAGTCCAGTAATTGTGGAACAATACTAGAACATGAGTGCATTAGGAATTCTACAAGAAATCAAAGAGCTATATTATTATACATTATATTATACATAAAGTGCAGGCTTGGTCTAATCAGATTACCACAGAGCCATTTGGTTATATTCTTTGCTCTGGTTTTTGAGACATCGGGCACTACCACAGTCTAAATCTTTTGGCTGTCACAGTCTGAATCCTATAGAATACTTCTGAGCAGTCTAAATTCTGGAGATCATTTCTGAGCAATTATTTTGCGTAAATACAATTTAGCATGAAATTTTATACAAGCCTTCTTTTGTTCAAAATGAGAAACAGGGAATTATTGGGGATGCTTACTAACAGGAGAAGATGGAGGGATCCATGGGGTCCAGGGAGTGAGCTGTAATCAGCTAATGTATTTTATAAATGTGCAACCTTCTCTTACCAAATTCAAGTTTGTAGAGAAAGAAAAGAGATGGAAAAAATTGCATTAAAATTAAAACTCGTTTGGGTTTTTTTAGTCATCTATTCTTTTTAAGTTCTTAAACACCTGGCAAGCAGTACCAGAAGTAAAACTTCTTTCTTTTCTAGACGTTTCCTTCACTAGGACAACTTTACAATTAAATGAAACAAGGCTTATATGCTCTGGTCCTTCTTATAGCTAGGCAACTAAGCTATCGAACATTAAGCTAAAGATATTTACAACAACAGTTCTTGCCCGGTTTTCCACGGCTCTTTCTACCTCTCTCTCCTCATACAAGACACTTGACAGAATAATTACCAAGCATGACAACATATCAGATTGATAGTCATCGTTTTCCACATCTCTTGGCATGCCAACTCAACAGAAAACGCACTGGCAAGCAGCAGTGCCAGCACTCTGTGTGCCAGAGGCCTTCCCATAGACAGAGTTTGTACCAGACCACTCAAGGGGTTAAAAACCACACCGTAATCTCTCCATACTATCACAGGCAGTTAACCGTACTTAAAGGAACACATTTTGCCTGTAGACATCATAGCCTTGGGGTGTGACTGGGAGAAGAGAACAAGAGTGGCCAGAGGCGCTTTGCTAGTGCAGGGCACAAGCAAAACGCCTGGGAGAGAGCTGCCTGCTGCCTCCCCAGGCAGGGACACAGCTCCTGGTGACCTCCTCACCCAGGTAAGGAAAGGAGCACCTGACTCTGTCCCCACAGACCTCACCGCTCCCCCCCTGCACAGTGTCAGTGAAGCCAGTTCCCCGGGCTGGGGGAGTGGCTGTCAAAATGCCCACGGCTTCAGTGAGACCAGGATTTCACCAGTGTTTCTCAAAGACGAGGAATGTAGTCTGCTGCAGGGAACTGACGCTGGTGCCTCCTGGTAATGGTTTAGAGCCCCCCACCCTGCAACCTTCCTTCTGATGATACAAGAACTATTTATACTACGATGCCTGCAAAATCAGCCTGAGTGTTACAGAGAGATTTCATTCTCTAGAAGGTGATTATGAAGTACTTGCTAATTATAGGAAATGCATTAAAGTTTTCCGAAAGAATATATCAGCATAAGGGCAGAGAAAGCTATTCCCAAGAAGTAACATATAAGGCTACTGGGCTTTTCATTTTTTCTGCTTGCTGAGCATCCTCCAGCAATATGCATTTACTTTAAAATTATTTCTCTGAATGCATTTGAATTGATTATTATCAGTATACTTCTATCATAGGGAATTATCATGCATAATTGTAACTCAAGCTGTGCTGCCTGGTTAGAAGAGGTCAGACAAGATGAAGATTTTATTCCCTGAGTGAAGAATGTAAGTATTTCCATAGCAAAGCATTCATGTTTAAAGTAAAGTCTCCTTGAGTGTGGGTGTTTATAATTCAAAATTCCTTTAGACCAAATATTTGTGGCTATAAAATTAATTTGCAAAAGATTTGACAGGATGTGTGCAGAAAATAAAGGTCAAAACCATAAAAATGTACTGAAAAGAATAAAAGTCCTTGAAGTGTGGTGTGTGAGTGTTGGTGTGCGTATGTTACAGGTATGGACTATTTTGAAAAAATAACTGTACCTATGTGGATATAAACGTGCAGTTCAGAAAATACATGCATTGTAGGTTGCTTCTTCCATAGGCCGTAGTAAGCATGTGTGTGCGCACGTGCACATGTGCATAAAGGAGAGGGAGGGGGAGAATGAGGGGGAGAGTGGGAGGAAGATAGGTATAGAGCCAAAATCCTGTTTTTTTCTCCCATCAAGATGATTATAGTGTCCTTAGAAATTGGAGGGCTCTACTGAAGATTTTCACTTCAAAGAGAAGTTCTCAGTGAAAGTTTATTCTCTCCTTCTCTTGTTAGTAGGCAGAGAAGTCTTTAACATAATTGATAATCTAGCATAAAAAAGCAGATGATTGTATTTCCCTCCCAAGTCAGGCAAAACATTTCACAGGTATGTGACTGTCTGAAGTTAAAGAAGAAAAAGAAATAGCAAGACTTGCAGAAGACTATAAACACAGTCATGCAAATATTAATGCAACTTGGAGATACTTCTGACTATTTGGGAGTAACCTTTAGTATAAGACTCCTGTGGTAGTTTCATTTCTGGTGCCAGTGTCATGTTTTCTCTTACCAAATGTTTTTGGGTTGGCTTTTTTCCTTAAATCTGCATTTTAATCCCCCAAATAGACTGGCTGTGTGTGAGAGGGAAAACCTCTTTTACCTGCCTGTGTCTAGATGTTGATGATGGCTCTATGTGCTCCGTTGTGCCCCAAAAGCTCCCAGCCATCTGCTGAACATGCCTGCAGCTTTGGCACACCTTCTGCAGTTGCAGGCGTGCACTGAGGCAGATCTCACAGCTGCCCACCGCTTATCCGTGGGATCTGCGTTGAATCCATCCTGTACCCTCAGTGTGTGGTGAGGAAGATGCACATCTGAGCAATTTAAAAGAAACACGAAAAATGCTGAGCTCCCCAACCTAGTTTATAAAATCACATCCAGCAACTCTCACTTCTATAGTGCTTATGAATGATGGAATCCTATTGCAAATTAAATGAATCCATGTTGAATAAATATCATAATGATTTTAATTATCCTACTCATGTAGGGCCAAGTCATAACCTAAGAGGTTTGCTTTGTTCAATACATCAGAGCCTAGAGAATTTCCATAGCCTATTGAATCTTATCTAAGAGATTCCACTGGTCAAGTTTTATTAATTTCTCCAGTTACTCTTGCTCTTTTCCTTTTAATATGCTGTGCACACTGATTTTGTGGCAGCTTCCTTTTCAGCACTGAATATTTTACAATCCTTGGATTATTTGAGCTGCATTTCCGTGTTATAACACAGAGGTAGAAGCTACGATTTAGTGACAACAACAAAAATAAAGGTTAAAGAAAGTAAAAAAAAAAACCCCTCTATTTTCTTCTTCCCCTTCAAGGAAGACTCAGCTAGCACAAAGGGGAGTTGCAGGTCCTTTTACTGCCACAGCCAAGAGCATAAATCAGACACTGATGCTGACATAATGAGCAATTCTGTACACTTGGGAAACTATCATTCAGCTAGTTTGCATTACAAAAGAGTTGAAGTTATTTAATGGACAAATACGGGCTGAGAGATGCTAGGTCTAAGGCACTACTAATCTGTGTCAAATATGAAATCAGCTGTTTAATACCAGATGACAAGTCTCCTAGCATAAAGCAGTGTGAATATGGGAAGACACTTTTCCCTGTTTTCCAATATCAGCCCTGCAGTTGCCAAAATATGTATGAACTGTAGAAATTTTATGTGCCAGAACAGAAGAATGAGGAAGGACAGATTGATTTACTGCCTGTAGTAAGCTAACAGATGTATGGAATGCACTTTTATGAAATATAACAAGAAAATGTATGACATAATTTTTACAAAGCCAAGTGTCTTGTAAACATGCTGTCATTCCTAACCTATAGTGCCCCACCTTTTGCAGCTCCTTTGTCAATCATATCACAAATGTAAGCTGCATGCTTACTAGTTTTGTATCTTTCCTAGTTAGTATCTGAAATGGTATCAGGTCAGAACAGTAACAATTTACACCTGTTTTAGTCCAATGCAAAGCTACAAGGATGGGACAAAGCAAAAAACCTTGTGAATTGGACACACCAAGTGTTTTTTAAGAAGTTCTTTACTGCATTTGCTTTTTGGTTTGTACAAATAAATGCAAACAAGCTTTCTGCTGTAAATCCATTAAAAAAATTTTCTTTCAGTTCACTGTGGTACATGAGAAATCCTCAGTGTGAGTAATGCCATGAGTTAACTTATCCATAGGCAAACTCTTGAGGTTTCTAACACTTAAATCCAAGACTCACTAGTAGCAGATATGTCAGCATATTTACACTGCATTAATTTAGCAATTCTGATTTAGCCTAGAAGAGGGAAATGATACCTCTGTCCAGTCACCGGTCCTTTACTGTGATAAATTATGGATCTTTGACAGTTACCAAAATATTCCTTAAAGACTGATGAAATAAATGCAATAAAATTAAAATAACAAAATGTAAATTGTCTTAATTCTTCTGAAGTCATATAGGACTCATAGGAAACTATATATTTATTTCATTTCAAGTCTGCAAAGTTGAATAGCAGGGCTGGCTCAATAAAGGTAATTTCCATAAAGATGGGCAATGATCAAGACTTCATTTTTCATGTAGCTCCCGGGGGAGTGTCTAAAATTGACATTGAAGCTAAGTACACTAGATAAAAGAAACAGCCATACGTAATAAGTCCTGAGTCACATTGTTGTAACATCAGAACATGCTGAAAACAAGAAAACTTTCTTGAACTCTGCAGAAGTTTATGGTTCAGTATTTATCATCACTAGGTGGAATTTTCATGCATAATGACAGGAGGCAGCCAAACTTCAGCATATTTCACCCAAACACATATAGAATTTGGATCCTATTAAACATAATACAGCATAACATAATGTCTGTTCTGGATGAAGCATGAACAGTTGCTGATATTTTCTGCTATTGCCTTTTTGATCCTTGTGGCTCCTGCTTGCCCTGACATCTGGATCTGTATCAGGTGGCAAACTCCCTTTTTCACTACAAGGTTGATCTGGCCTTCTTTGATCCGAATTTTGGATGCACAGTCCTGAGGGTGGTGTGATAAGGTTTAACCTTTAAACACTGAGCACCATCTAATGCTAGATAGTTATCTAGCTAGATAGTTATCTAGCATTAACCTGAGATATACCAAACTTTCTTACCCCTTCACCTTGTATTTCAGAGGAGACAGTACTGAGCAAAGGCCAGATATATCCATATCAAAATTCAGGGGTAGAAGGTGGGTGGCGACTTTCAGTCAGAACCCTCTTTGCTTGGACATCTTTCAGACGAACCTGCTTGGAAACTGATGTATGGATGTGCACACTAAGCCTCTAACAGCTCCTGTGCAGGTACATGCTTGAAATAATTTTCTTATGTCTGACATAACCTCAAGGCCATGGCCAAACTTGTGTAAAAGAGTTGTCTGTGCTGAGTGTAGCTTAAGTGTAAGGGTGCAAAATCCTAGCTCCCATAATAGTAAGCTGGCTAGCTGGAGGTGGGCCTTAGTACTACTTATGGTAAGGCAAGAAGACATCTGCCTTTGGATTTAGTTGTTAATGTGTTGCTGCTGAATGAGCTTCTAAATTATTGCTGTCCTTAACTCTGTCATGAAGATGTCATTGTAGCTGCATGTTCTCCTTTACATTCAGCTTCATCTCATTAAGATAAATGTCAATGTATTTTGATTTTATTTTTTTGCCTGATTTCCTAGCTGGTGGGACAAAGAATATTAAAAACAGCAATTGTAGAGTTGCGAAAGGCATTAGAATATTTTTGGCCAAAAACTGGGTGCTCGTAATCTGAAGGAGGCTGTTGTGGTGCCTCTTTCTAGGAAACAGTATACTGAAAGTGTGAAACTTTTTACATAGAGCCATTCCTTTTCTGAGAAATTAAGTTGAGAATACAGTGTGTTAGGAATCCATGTAGCATTCAGGGCAGTTCAGGGTCCCTTTACAGGCCATCAGAAAAAAGTCCAGGCTGATGAACTGGATGGTTGTTCTTCTAACGGCAGATAGGCAACTATTGGATTTACTTCTTGCGTATGCTACACAATCAATTGATTTTAGTTAAGTTATTTTTAATTTATTTCTCAGAAAAATGAAGCAAGATTGGGACGTACTGGGTTTTGGTTTATCCTGTATACTGGCAGCCAGAGTCTGAGCACCTGCATTAACTTGGACGTGAACATCCCCCACAGCAACACATAATCCTGTGTCCTCCCTGCCCTGTACTTGTCCATCTGCACTCAGAAGAGATGGAGGTCACCTGTTACTGATTTTGTTAACAATTCTCATCAGCTGTTACAGTGCCAAGAGAGCATTTCTCTCCCTCAGGCGTGACTTGCAGGAAGATTTGGAAGGTTATTTAGTGGGCAGAAGTATTTTAGCCTAAATTCTATGTAGCCCCCATTCAAGCCTGCCCAGATCCTGCAGAAAACTCAATCAGGCTTGAATATTTTCACATTAAGTCTGAGGTTTCCAATATGAGTGATAGAACCAGAGACCTTGGTCAAAGTCAGAGTTAGGTTCATTCAGCTAAGTGTAGCCATTGGTAGGATCTGTCAGCAAGTGACAAGGTGGCCCTTATTGGTTCTCAGTAGGATGAAAGACTGATGATTTGAAGGCTTTGCTCCTTTCCTTGTTAAAGGTCTGAGAGGGTCAGAGTTTGCCCTAAGAGCACTCTCATGTGGCATGTGTCCTCTCAACTGTCCTGTTGAACATGCATGTGAGTCTTACTCCATTAATAAGTGGTAGATACATAGCAGTATGTTAACGATTCCTGGCTCCGCATGTCATCTCCTCTGACCCATGCCACACACCAAATAACATGGTGCCTGCACGGATTTAGCGTCTGCCCTGCAAGCAGTAGATGGCTGAGCCCCCCTCTAGATAAAGCATGAGTAACATTACGGATTTGGTAGGACAACTGTTGATAGTTTCACTGTGTCGCTGGTCCAGAGGCACCAGCCGTTTGCATTTAGTGCCTGGTTCTTTTATACTTATGAGGACCTTTGCAGCTGCTGGTTGTGAAAGGGGTACAAGCCCTCCTTACAGTCACTTTGGATAGGTCTACATGGCATACAGGGAGATTACTTTGTCTGCGCTTTAAATAAACCAAACACGGAGCAGCCGTGGACTCATGGAGCTCAAAGCCAAGATGTTGCACTGGATAACAGTGCTGGTCCAGAACCTCCAGGTGTCTGCCAGCCATTAACCCTGAACATGGTTGTGTCTTGCCTGAACACACAGTATAGGTGTTGCCTCACTCACCAAAAGTCTTTGGGAACAGGCTGCTCTTGGGCTCACGACAAAAACCTGCCGTCTAATTCCCTGTGAAATTGAAGCTGATGAGAAGATATCTGCCTCTGACTCAAGTCTTAGTACATTGAACTAGTGCTTTGACGCTGAGGTTTGGCTGATGATAAGGATCCGTGTGAAGGTTATTTTTGCTTTTATCATATAGTCCCTGCACTCATTTCAGAGCTGTTACTGAAGAAGCAGTTTCTCTTTGGCTATGATGACACCATAGTCTTAACTAAAGACATTCAAGTAAGCAGTGAATAAGGCAAGAAGCTACCTGCATGGATATTATTTTTAAAATTATGTTTGAATGTACCCAATCCTGGATTTGCTGTCCTGCTAAACATTATATGAATTTTAACATTCCTCTTAGCACATGAGAGAGCAGAGGTCAAAAAGTGGTCTATTAAATGCTTTTATGTAGGAAACTCGGTCAATTACTTGTAGTTACAAATTAATTTATTTAACATCAAAGGAACTGCATCTAAAGAATCATGGAACCAGCAATGGAAGTGTATAACAGAAAACGAAATGATTTGCACATGAAATACACACTGACGGATCAACTGTCTATCTCTGGATGATAGAGAAAGGCCTAACATCACGCAATAGCTATTTATATCATGTAATAAGTTTGAGGGGGAAAAAAGAGTGCAAAATTGTAAGCATTTAAAACTTATATCTGTCTGAAAAGACACGCTGAAAAAAATATGCCCCCAAATAAGGAATTCAGAAGTTTGTGTAGGTTTCACAATGCTGACATTGTCTCATGACTCCTAACTAAAACCAATGGTACAGTATGCTGAGATAATCAAATGCTGACATGTACACAAGAGCTGAATGCAAAGCAGGTTTTTGACCTGTAGGAATATTTGAGATTTCAAAGCTCACTCAGGAAAAAGAGAAAAAAAATTCTGTGTGATGTCATAATAATGAAAAAGACTTTCAATCAAAACATGATTTTTTTCTGATAACTGACTTTTATTTTTTAAAGCTTTTTCGTGATATATTAATGAAAATTGCTGAAGACAAAAGGAATTTTATGTCAAAAAAGAACACTTTTCCTTTAAAGAGCCAAAAAGAGGTATTTTGACAATTTGGAATTTAAATTATCCTGAGACTTACTAAAACCAACCCTTTTCTGTGAATAGTTTCAGTTTTGACATATGGAACTTTGTAATGAAAAGTGCTTTTTACTGGAAATGCTTTAATTAGTTTTACCTTTCTTTCCCTTTATGGCACTGTCTGGCTTATGACACTCTAACATAATAAGAATTCTCTTTAGATTCCTAAAGCATTATCTGAATCATTTTCCATATGTTAATTTGGTTTATGACAGATTACAATCAAATTTGCTAATTATATTTTTCCAGCATCATCAGACATCTTTGTATGTTTGATCAAGAATACAATTTGACATAATCAATTACGGGATGTGCCTCAGAACTAATGTTAATTGTTAATGGATATTTTTGACATCATCTGAACCAAGACATTTATTATAACTGATCAAAAGCGGTTTTTAGTCTACCTGGAACTCCATGACATACTGAGAGATGCAGATGTATTTACCATAAATTCAGCCTCTATGAATGAAAGATTACTGAAATTTCAAGGAAATAAATAAAAGATTGCTGAAAAACCTTCAGAGAAAAACAGAAATCACAAGAAGAAATTTGAAGACAGATTTTTGGGTGGCACCAGGCTCCCATTATTTAGATTTTCAGAAGACTACAGGTCCTATGTAGGGGTGAACAGACTCACAGAAGTACCATTTTCTCCAGCTGAGAACCAAAATCTTCTAAAACAGTGACACATCTTGTTCAGTGCTCTGCTCAAATATATAGAAGGGAATGCCTATGTCATGTGGACGATTTATAACATAAGTAGTGAAACATGTCATTAGTATTTATAAAATGTAAGCATAGGAAATTATTCTAAGTAATTCAGGTTAAAATGGTTCCACTCTTCAGTGCTAATACTGTAGTTTTTCCATCAGAGGTGTGTCACACATGACAATTCATTAGTAATGCCAGATAAATGCTAAAGCATATTACCGCTGATGCCTACAGTTGTTACTCAGAAAAGTGTAAATCTTATTGTGGAAAAGTGTTTAATATGAAAAGGCTGAAGTCATCTGGCAAAACAGCTTCATTTGGGGTGTTAATTTTCTCATACCTTGGAAATCTGTTTCATTTTCACAAAAGGCTGCCCAAAAAGTGGCCTGGCACATTTTCCTCACACTTTCAGACTACAGAGAGTTGATCTGGAGGAAATTGAATGCTTCTCACTCCGGTGATGTGAATATTCACTTCACGGTTCAATCCTGGTATCAATGACATGGAAACAACACCCTTGGTCTCAGCTGCAAGTCTCCCTGCTTTGGGCCACAGTTACACGGTGTTGTCAGTCACTTCACGCCCCTATCTTTGACATTAATTACAAATACTTCTTCACTGTGCTATGTGTAACTACCCTAGGGTTTCTATGGAACTAGAGGTGTAGATTTGTTCCCCTCCTACGCCACCCAAAAGCTACAGTATTCCTTTGCAACAGGAGAGGACGTTGGGAAAGTTGTAAAGGAAACACAGTTGATAAACTTCAGGTTATTATTATTATGTATTATTCTATAAAGCTCTCAGGCCTGTATACACGGGACACAGAAATCCAAGAAAATTAGATCCCTGCTACAAACAGTTCAGAGTCCTAAACCACTGTCTCACCAGTGCAAACATATAGGAGAAATACCAGCAACTGTAACATCCAAAGTTATACCAATAACCCCCTTGGCGGTGATCTGTGTGAATAACTGTGAAGCAAAACATGTTACAGGAGGGAGATGGTCATGAGGAATATGATTTATGCATTTAATTACCTTAGGAACAAGTTCATGAAGGTCTTTCCAATGATGTTTTTTCATTCCAGATGTTCAGTGCAGACAAGCTCATACTTTGTAGGCAATTACTAGATAAGCTCTGGTAGAAAGTGGCAGAAGCAGCTTCTGCAAGGGAACAGTGTCCCTCTGTATGAGGAAAAGCATTAGAGGACACGTAAAGTGCGGAAGTGTGCCGAGCGAAGTAAAAACCATGAGTTGATATTTCCCCGGGATTCTGCACAGAACAGTCAGGCCTTATCAGGCTATCCAAAACACTGCATGTCTGTTTGCTTTTCCACCTAAAGGAGAGTGTTTCTGCTGAGTTTGTCTGGATTTTGTGAATCAGGCAAGATGAATCACAATTCTGGGAAAGCCTAAAGAGGTGTGATTGCACGATGCTAGGCAAGGAATATAAAAACTACTGCAGACACGGACACAGTCTGAAAACACAGCAGAAGCCTCTGCAAATGAAGTCATTTTTCTGCCAGAACAATTATGGTGTAATCAAAGTTTCATTATAAATGAAACTACAATTCCCACATTGCACATATGAAACAATTAGTGACTTTAATTTGCTATTCTATAAATGGAGGTTTGCTATAGCTGGTTTACTGCAAAAATAGAGTCAGGTAATTCAGTCATAATGTTATCTGAACGTCTTCAAATTGCCTGCGCACAAATATTTTCTGGTATAAGCCTCTTTTGTCTTTAAACCACCAAAAGCATAGTCTTCTGGAGAGGCAACTTATCCCCCTTTCTCCCTGAGAATATGTCAATTGTTCATGTGGACCCCACTGCTACTCAGCCGGGGTCTTCAAAGCAGACAAACGCTGGCAGACCTGGCAATATAATGCAAAAATCAGACAGAATTGCCACTCAGTTTGCCCTTTTGAAGGGCTAGATGATAATTTGGATTATCAGAATGTGTGTGTCAGTGTTACACTGTGCCTTGGAGAAATACCACTTGCAAACACTCCTACACAGACAGCTCATACCTTGGGTCTGACCACAATGGGAGTCAGCAAAGCTACAAGTTTGGGGGGGAAGCGATGGAGGCAGGGTGGATCTTGGCTCTGTCTCCCCTACACGGCAGCCACTGTAATTGAACTGCGTGTGGGTTGTTGCAATTTTTAGGTATTATGAGCCAATATTAATAAGCTCTTTCTCCATGTCCCCCTCCCCAATGAACTGAAGGAGCAAATGAGTAATTGTGACTCATCTGATACTTCTGAGGGATCGACTTTCTTGGGACTATTTCGAAGTTGGTGTTGGTCCTATCAGAGTCTTTTCCTCATCTGTGTGCCAAAGAGTCATAAGCATGCCATTTTAGATGGACTACATGCTATTGGCTATGTGCTGTTGAGTTTGTACCTTTTGGGTATTTGTCTTGTTTCCATAAGGCAAGGCAGAGTGAAACAAAGGAATTTTAGGTCCCAAAATAAATGTAGTTATTTACTTGACTGAAGTAGCTGGAAAACTTCCATTCTAGTTAATTGCTTTTTTAAATAAACAGGGGAAAATTTGCTACAGTACAGGGAGTGTGGAGGCACTGACCTAGAATACACTGTGAAGAGGAATCAAGAGGGACATGTCAAGAGGTACTCCCCCCGAGGGCTGGCTGGCAAGGGAGGGGAGGCAGGAAAAGCTGAGCGTGGTAGTCACTGGGTTTCGTAAGGGCAATCCAGTACAGTTCATGGCCAATGGCTCTGTGGTATGAGTGAAAAAGACGATGGGGCCGAAACAACGCCCTGAAAAGTGAGCAGATGATAATACTAGCCGACCTGCAGACAAAGAAATCCCCCCAAAAGTGAAGGACAATGAGAGCTCACACGTAAGTACTGTGACAATCGGTAGATTGTTTTTTGGCCGAGATGGATGGTTGCTATCATTTTTTTCTCCACCTGCTAGTCAGAGCGAGCAGATTTCCACAGCATGAGTACTCAAGCATGTGTGCTGAGCCTGCTGAGGAAAACGAACAGCATCTCCACGTAGGACCTGTGTATACCTGCCCATAAAACTGCCCTTGACAGCACTGGAAAATGTCCTAGGTAAGTGTATGTCCTATGATTATTTTTTTTTTTAAGGAAGAGACGCACATTCGAATAAACCTGTAGTAGAAAGCTTAGGCTACCAAACCCGTGCAAAATGACAGTGTCCTCCACACAGCTTGCTTATTTTCAGCATCATCGGAAAACACTAACGATTCCATGTTCAAAATGTCGGTAGTGGAAATGGAGACCAAGTCTTTTGTGGCTAACTAGGTATTATTCATGATTTCAGTCCTCTCAAATAAACAGGGCAGCTGCTAACCCACCCACAAACACCATGGATTTGTTTAAATCTGTCCCAGCTTGGACATTTATCAATGTCTGTCTACTGAGGACACACAGTTTCTAAACCCCCATCCCTACAGATGTTACAGCACGGCCCTATCCTGACAGATAGCAGGGGAATTAACGCGTGAGGGAAACAGAGTCATGATAAGACCTTTATTTCAATATCAGTGCTTTTTTATTTATAATTTGCAAAGGTATTTTGTAGGGGCTTTACATCCCTGCCGGCCTCCTTCCCCCCGACAAGCTCTACCGCTCAGCCGGAGTCGCAGGGCCAGCAGCGCTTCGCTGGCAGCGGGGAAAACCCCACCGAGGCCGGGCC
>NW_010524061.1:0-73114 GCF_000687285.1 Phaethon lepturus
AGCTCTAGCTGGGCTTTTGCCTTTCTAATTAAGGAACCCTTTTCAATTTGTGTAATTAGGTGAGGTTGGCCATTGATTGCTTTGTACACTAGGTTTAAAAACTGCCGTAATTCAAAATTATACTGGCATCAAGATACTTGCATCATGGTTTTTGTCTGAGTGAGGATATAGCTTTAAAGTGTTGCTGTGTGTCCCTCCCCTGATTTCTCCAGTCACATTGCTGCTCTCTAAATTGTGTCGCTATTTTCTAACCTTCAATCCTATGCAACATTACTGCTACTTTTCTGTCTTATTCCATCTGTCCTTTTGCTCCAGCTGAGATATTTAACTTCAGTGTACAGAGGATTTGGCTTCTCACCACCTGCCGGGTTTTCCCCACGTACCGTAGGTGCTTTGCTCTTCCCTGCTGCTCTTCATGCTTCACAGAAAAACTCAAATTCTGAGCCAGCCTTTGGGTTAATGGCCATGTTAAAAAAATATCCCTCTGTGAAGCATGGAAGACAATACAAAGTGCCAACGCAGTCCCTCAAGACAGATGGAAAAGCAGCTGACTTTGAAAATCAGAAACCTGATTAGCAGACAGGCTGTGAGTTGGCCCACCTTATATAAACAAACTCAACTTGTCCAGCAAATAACAGGGCATGAAAGCTTTAAAGCTTGTAGTAATGGTGCTCAGCTTGGAGGGGGAGACCCACAGGCTGAAGCTCACTGTGAAGCCAAGCCAGCATCTGTACCAACTGTGTTAGGAGCAGGTTCAGCTCCCACCTGTGCCTTACAAGTAACCTCATGAGTGGGGTTGATTCATGCATATTGTCGGTGGATGTGCTGGCCTTTTTGGCACCAAATTTTCTGATTCAGATGAGAAAAGTCTAGGCAGAGTGGCAAAATACCTCACATCTTTACCATGATTAGTACTAGAGAGTTGTTAAAAGGTTTTCCAACAGTCTGTTTGGAAGATATAACTGTTTTTAACAGATTTGGACCTTTTTGTGATCCTGTCTATGTCAATTGGATAAGCTGAAAAGAAAAAAGCCCCAAAAAACAAAACGAAACAAAGGCCATCTTACTGATACTGAAATACCTTTTTTTGTTTGCTTTGGTTAAAGGTCAGATGAGCACTATGCCTTGCTAATGGAATGGCCACTGCAAGTTATTTTCTTACTTCTAATATTCAAGCACTTTTTTACAACCCTGAAATTAAATGGATTACCAATGTCAAGATTAATGTGTTTGTACTGCTCATGTAATTAAAAGCTTGTACCAGCTTAATACAGAAAATGCTATGGACTCCTCACCAGAAACCTCGAATTACTAAAGGACAGAAACAATCTGTATACAGTTTACTTGTATTCTGAGCAAACTGAAACCACCGACCAAAGGAAAACAAATAAACAAAAAGGAATAACAAGGGGAATGGTGGATGTAGGATGCCTTTATATCCTTTTTATTGGTGAATAGTATCATAATAACTACTAGCATAACTTTATTTTCTGTACCGCACTCATTTGTTATCTTCATGGTCATTCATTCCGTTCCTTTGTGTTATATCTCTCAGAACACCTTGAGAATAATTATTTGAGAGAAATTTTAAAATATGTGAGTTTATTCTGTAATAGAAGATTTTTTTAATGTAAGGTTGCACACTGGATGCAGTGCAATAGATGCATTTAAAAAATGCCATGGAGAAGTGAGGCCAACTGTCAGTAACTTATGAAAATAATGAATTGTGTGCATAGGTCTTAATGCATTCATTAAGATAAGACAGGGATATGATTTTAAACTATTTGGATATATGCTGCCTTCTATCATCTTGTCATCTGGGAAATTGATTAGTAGATTATTCAAAATCTAATGTCAAGGTTTGTAATAAGAATATTTCCCCCATTCATAAGAAAATCTTAGAATAGCATTAGCAGAAGTGTTTACATTCCGATCTGTAGATAGAAGGATATCTTCCAGGTTATAGAAGAGGGTTGGAAAAAGGGTAATAGCAGGCTTAGCAACTGGTGCTGCGGCACTGGCAAGGGATAATGGATTAAATTATAACATAGAACAAAAGCTATTATCGTTAATCAGTGGTGGGTGACCTTCTGTAATACCTACTGTATACCTACTGTATCTAGTATAATTTCAAACTCAGAAATCAACTTTTGTCTTTGAGACTTCCATTGTGGAGACAAAAAACCACATTATCAGCTACAGAACAACAGGCTTGCTTTAACATACTCAGCAATCTGATGAGTGTGGCTGTGCAAAATGCCAAGGAATCAGATGGTACTTTGCCTGTGAAAGCTGGAGGGAGAGACTGGGGAAACATAAGGCACAATACTAAATGGATATGCCAAGAACAGACTTATACAGGTATGGAAGTTTAAGTATGTTTATACAAAATAAAAGGATTTGCTGGAATTGCATACATGCTTGAAGTGCTGTATTTTAACTCTTTGCTGGCTTAGAGTGCCAGTTTCTTAAGAGTGATGGAAGGGACTGCAAACTTTTACACCTTTGATCTGTCTGGGTCTAAGATGACTGGTTTAAACCGGCTCCCTACAGAGAGCAAAAGGTTAAAAGCCTGGCTTCTGTGTTCAGCCTCAGACGGAGGCTATAAATGATTGCTGTATCACCAGGAAGTAGTGTTCCTCTGCTTTGTCCAAATGCAACCGATAGAACAGCTCCCATGGGTTGTCTGTCACTGAACGTAACTGCAGTTTCTTTTCAGTGTGTACACACAGCATGATTTTTATTTTTTTGGCAGTAGCAGTGTTCAGGACTGGCTTTATGAGTCCTAACTTAGGAGATGCCAACTAAGCTTCCAAAATTGGAAGTAGTCAAATTACATCTCTTCTAACCCATGCATAGAGGGAAAGGAATCTAGAGGGTGTCATTTGACCCACCCATGGTACAATTTTAAACAGGGATCCTTATCTCCATGGGTTGTATGTACTCCCAGAGTAGGTGTTGAAAGTTCATGCTTGCTCAGTTTAAGCTGAACATTTACACAGGAGAGAATAAAGCTAATGCCAAGTGATTTGAGGAAAGCCCCCCCAAACATGATGAGATAGAAGTACTTCTGTTAAGACATTTGTATTCCAGACATAGATACTGTAATTTCATCTAATGAGGAATACAAGAATGCACCTCATGGAAAGTCAGTGGCTTCTTAGCAATGCAGCTTGCTATAATCATATCAAATCTGTCTTCTACTCACTGCACCAGGTCTTCTAGTATAAAATCCTGCACAGGGAACGCGCACCAACATTCAAACTGTACTTTGGGACTGTCTCTTGCTGCTTGTGCTACAATCTTTCATCTGTGATCACAGTTCTTGACAGGAGACGGAAACACTGGAGGCTGAAAGAGACACTGGGCTTGTTCCCCAGGTGACTGTGGAACAGACTATTTCTAGGAACAAGGTCAAGTTGGAGAAAAAACATTTCTGTCAGCTCTTTCCATGCCACAGGGAAGCCATACTTCCTCATTCTTCCATACTGCAAACAAGGAGAAAAGAAGCAAAACCATATGAGCTAATTAAATTGTTTTAGTTGCAGATTGAGAAGGACATATTATAATTTCTATTTTTAAAAAGTTTTGAAGCATGTGCAAGCTGAAGATGTAGGCTCACACCTGGAAAAAGACATTACAATGTATGTATTTTGTCAGTTTTGCAGTAGATGTCATGATCCTCTCTGTATTTCCCGTACCACATAAGTGACCAGGAAGTAGTCAGTACTGCTAAGGATGTCATATTCCATATAGACATCATTTAAAATTTTCTTTAAATCCCAGTTTCACTCAGGAAGTTTCATATGAGAAGGCATGCTTCATTTTCAGTTGCCAATTTTAATGCTTTTTTCATAAGTGTCTTTGTTAATTTTAAACTGAACTATGCCCAAATACCAAGAAAATTGTCTTCTCTTGTGGTATCTGAGAATGTAGTCCTTGTTTTTCACTTCAGTTAGTGACAACGATGCCTCTGCAACAAATCTGATGTGGCACACACCTGCATTTCTACAATATTAACCATAAAAAAACCTCTGAGAAAGCTCTGGAAGGATTTATTTCTGAATAATAATGGCCTCTTAGAGAGTGGAAGTACAATCAGAAGTGGAAATACTTCAAGCAAGAGCTGTAGAATATTTCAGATTGTTTCAGGCAGGGGGATGAAGGGATTGAGAGCAGCCCTGCAAGAGGACTTGGGGGTACTGGGGGATGAAAGGCTGGACATGAGCTGGCAATGTGCGCTCGCAGCCCAGACGGCCAACTGTATCCTGGGCTGCATCCAAAGTAGCATGGCCAGCAAGTTGAGAGAGGTGATTCTGCCCCTCTACTCCACTCTGAGGAGACCCCACCTCCAGTGCTGCGTTCAGCTCTGGAGCCCTCAGCACAGGAAAGACATGGACCTGTTTGAGAGGGTCTAGAGGAGGCCACAAAAATGCTCAGAGGGATGGAACACCTCTTCTGGGTGTGAGAAAGTTGAGGTTGTTCAGCCTGGAGAAGAGAAGGCTCCAAGGAGACCTTATTGCAGCTTTCCAGTACTTCAAGGGGGTTTATAAGAAAAACGGGGACAGACTTCTTAGGGCCTGTAGTGATAGGTCAAGGGATAATGGTTTTAAACTAAAAGAGGACAGATTTAGACTAGATAAAAGGAAGTGTTTCACAGTGAGGGTGGTGAAGCCCTGGCACAGGTTGCCCAGCGAGGTGGTAGATGCCCCAACCCTGGAAACATTGAAGGTGAGGTTGGATGGGGCTCTGAGCAACCTGATCTAGTTGAAGATGTCTCTGCTTATTGCAGGGGGGTTGGACTAGATGGCCTTTAAGGGTCCCTTCCAGCCCAAACTATTCTATGATTCTAATATACTCTTTCACTTAGGAAAGCATCTGAAGTGTGTGCTTGAATCTTAGTAACTACAAAAGCAATAAACATACATTTTCTAAGTAAGAAAGATTGGCTCATGTACTTAAAAAATGGCTTATGGTTAATGTTTTGAAGAATCATGGTCTGTATTCGACCCATGTTAGAAATTATGATAGTAACGAGCACTGACAACTGCATTTTACAGCTTCTTTCACTGTCAGTCTATGACTATCCCCCACCTACTGCCTTTTTGTGTCTCACCTGTTTCTTCTGATTGCATGAATTACCCCGAGGACATAGGAGGATCTTACTGCTCAAGTAGAAAAGCCTTGGCATAAAGAAATATGCACTGCTCTTAAGATGATAGTCTGGAAAAGGATGGTATAGACTGGTGGAATGATATTCTTAACTCTTAATGGCTTATTTTGTTTATATAGACATTATTTTTATATATATTATTTGTTGGATACGTAGGCTACAATAATTGGTTTTAGACATTCCTTAAAAAAGATGTTAAGAAATGTACATTAAAAAGTTTTTCAAAAGTGGATAGCAAATTATCCAAGTAGTATCTTCAAATGAGCAGTAAAATATCTAGAGCTGTATTGTAAATGGGGCATTATAAGTGGACTTTCTTCAGACCTATTGACATAACACTATTACAACATCCTGCCGGAAACAAATGGAATAATTGATCCTGACTTGAAACATCATAGGAGACAGACCTGGGAACTGGGTAGAATTTCTCCCTCCAACCCATTTCCTGTAATTCCACGATACAATTATGTGTGACAGAAAGAAAGAGCATTCCCTGGATAAGGTGTATTTGGAAGCGTATGATGAGGTCTAAAGGTCAGCTGCCATACAGTTGCTAGTTTTGGCCAGTTTCTATTTTACTAAATGTTATTAAGGAGTACGAGTCTCTAAGGAAAAATAACCCTAATATCAGTGGGAAGCTGTTTAATCTGGTGTAGTAGCTTTACCAAAATTTCACTTAGTATCCCTTGTGCAGATGATGTTGGAAAAAATTCATCAGTTTGTATTCAGATTACTAATACATTTATCTCAGAAACAATTTTATTTATTAAAGGAAAAGCATGTATTGAGTCTTAACTATATTAGCAAATAAACATCATCCATATGATAGGATTTGTTAGAGAGGTAATTAAGATGAAACAATTCAGAAACTAAAGACTATCACGAAAGAGTGCTCACTCAGACCCCTTGACTTGCCCCACACTTGTACTCAGAACTCCTGCTGGTATCAGTCATCACTGACATTGGCATCAGAGTCCAAGATAACTTAAAATGAAGCAAAGATTATGTATTATCCCATCTAAAACGTATGCTGAACCAAATATTCTGAGTTAGAGGAATGTGCATATGTCAAGGGGAGAATATTATCACTAGCTAAAGTTTTCACTTCAAACTAATGAAAATTAAATGTTGTAGGAAAATAAGAGTTCTAGTGCACACACACAGTTAAAACTGATAACTTCTGAGGCTGATTCAGGACAACACTGATGTTTCACCAAAGTTAGGATTTTATCAAGATCTTCATTAAGGCATTGCTCTCTTGCAAAAACAGCTGCCTTTCACCTCAGTTCAACTTTATTGATAACAAATACTGTCACAGTAGTTTCTTCTTGCAAAAAAACATTCTGAAGTGAAGGAGGTGTAAGGAGAATTTAAATACTGCGCTTGTGCTTTGGCAGGTTGCTGTCCTTTTCAACAAAAGTTATAGAAACCATTCAAAAAAGTGTACCAAGAATTAGAACCTATTCATCCACCCCTTACAGTGTGGTAAAGTAGTTCCATGAGGAAGAGTAGAAGTAATAAAAGCTGTTACTAATTTGTCCAAAATGGATATGCAGAATAAATGAAAAAGAATTCAATCCACCCTTCATTCCCAGAAACGCAACAGTGGAAGTTCAACAAAGAAATGGTTTTCTCTGATCCATTGGGTGAATAAAGTTTACTTTGGTATTAGCTTTACTGAAATTATTTTCCTGCTGCCTTCCCACAATTATGTTGGAATATTCCCATAGTCCAGCCAATGTCTTCTGGCACCCTCTCTCAGCTCTTTGCTGGCGTGAAGCTGTGGAAATCAGTTCTCAACTTCCATCCAGGTCCTAGAAGTCAAGAGATCAAATAACGCCTAACCTACATTTAGGTTTTTCTTTAATTATTATGATTTTATTTAAGAAAATGCTTAAAGAAATGTCCAAAGAAACTTTGGACAGACTAAAATACTCCTATCACTACAAAATAAGTTGATTTAGAATTGTCAATTGCTGGTTGCTGCTTTTGAGCCCATCACCCTCCCTTGTGGCTAGGACCTCAGGATAGCAAGAGCTGATGTTCACTACTGGGGTGACATAGCCAGCCTGTAATTATCCCTGCAGACTTGAGAGCTGAATGTTAAGAGACTCTGTTTTCAGCTCTCATGGGAAGTGGTCTGAATATACCTGCCAATTGTTTGCTTGGCCTTTGCATTCCTGTATCGTAAGGCCAACTATTTTTTCTCCTGTTTAAGAGTTGTTTTTATAGAGTTGAAGTTTCTCTTTTAGTGTATAAAATCAGGGCCTTTGGGAAGAAGCTATTTTGTCTTTTCACTGAGAGCTGATAAATTGTGATTTACTAACACCTGTACAGTTGCAAAGTCCAGTGGCAAAACATCTATAAGCAAGTGTCATGCCCAGCAACGCTGCAAAGAATAGCTTCCAGCTGCTCTAAAAGGCAGGCAGAAAGGTTTCCTGTGAGTTCGAGTTCACTTCAGAGTCCTTTGTCTTAATGATGGCTTTAAGTTTACCCAGTACTTTCCCAGTTTATTCCAAAGCTTGGGAATTCTAACTAATAGTAAAAAAGGAGACCAGTTAAACATCTCTAGGAAAGTAACAGGAAAAAATTGTTTTTCACCATAGAAATCCTCAGAATTAATTGCAAAATTTGTGACCTCTTTGTAGGGGTGGGGGTCATTTGTCGGATTGATGTATTCAGCTAGAGCTCGCCGTATCCCAAGCATACGAATTTGTTTGTGTCCTAACACAGACCTGGTGACTTCTTTTAAGCTGAGACTTGAAGCAGCCCTCCTGGCACCTGAGTTCACTACCGCACTTTTCATGGGGTTAGGACAGCAATCTCCAATCTTACAGAAAATGTCAACCTGGGAAATGACTTTGGCCTACCCATCTTCCCCCTGCTCCTTTGAAGAGAGACAATATCTTTCACTTTCTTTTCTGAACTGTCCTGATACAAGTTGTTGCTATGCATTGATATAACGCCTTTATTCCCTGATGCATCAACAGAAATTGAGGCTCTAGCAATAAAAAAAATGACTACTGGAAAGATAAAATGCCCAAAAGCACAGACTGAGTGCCAGACCTGGAATATCTAGAAGATTGAAGGTGCCTCCCAGTCTCCCCAATGACTTGTGATCTTGTCTAGTAGGCTGCAATTGCTAAATGATGTTTGCTTAGTTTTAACAAGGAAATTTTCCACCAACTTTGCTATATAAGCTACCATACCAGGTTATTTTACTTTGTTTTCTTCTTTCTTCTGTAAATAAGAAACATACAGTTTTGAATGAGTATTTCTATATGTCTTGCAGAAAGTTAATGGGGGAGTGGGCATTTTAGGGCCATACAAACACTCCAGAGTTTTTGAAAACAAGAACATAGATGACACCTGTATCTTAATGTGCCGTTTTTATTTTCATGTGGTATGTTTTCCCTTCCTGTGTGAACTGCAAGCTTCACCATGTTTGCTTCGTTCTGAATGTCACTGTGTACCACTAACACTCCTTGGGTGTTGCTCTACAGGGGTCATGCAATTAGATTGTAATTGAGCAGCTGCAAATCCATGGGAGGCTCTAGAAATCCTATCTGAAAATGGATCAAAACAAACCAATATACAATTGTTTCCCTTCATTGGAAATTGCTTTGTATTGATTGGAGCAATAACTCATGCCATGACACATACCAAGGACACTGGAGCTGATGCCAGTCACTGTTAAGCTCCAGATTCCTGGTAAGTTTATTTTGTATATCATTATCAAAAATAATATTAGTTCTCTCTGGGATTCATAGAGTTTAATTATCAGCTAAGTGCTTTTGTGAGACATAATTCTCTTTCCTCCTGAGGTGATAAACCTGAAATATGTCACCCTATATATTTATGTATATATATAAACTACACACATGCACACTGTGGAGACTGACAAGGAGATGCAAGTGCTTGAATTGGATTCTTCCAGCTAAAAAGTGTGGCAAAGGACTCCTGAATCCAGTCTCAGGGAAGCCAGTACAAATTAGAGTTTGCCTAAATAATTATTTTCTACTTTTTAAATGAGAAAAATACTTCTGTTGAAATTTTGCATGAAAATCAGAGCTTTTTTTTTTAAAGGAGGACTAGTTCTGTCAAAATTATTTTGGCCCACTTAGAAAAATAGTTTCAGTGGAAAGTTTTCAATTATCCATGCACTTTAATGACATTGCACTGGATTTGCATAGGTTTAAATGAAATCAGAAACTTGCCAAAATAACAACTCATAGACTTTGCTTTCAGAGCTTACTTTAAGGCTGTTGTCAGTGGCATGTAAGAAGGAAAACAATGACTGTGAAATTAATGAAGTCATGATTACTGTTTTCATTTCCCCTGCAGTATTTTTTAATTATCTGAAAGCACCTTATGGATATTTCTTGAGCCACAAAATACTGGTGTGAAATAGAATACTTATAATCCCGTTGTATAGAAGGAAGTACAGTTATTTCAACAAATCAACAGCAAATAAGTTTAGATTGTTAGTGGCAAACCCAATCTCGTGAAGTGAAATATTGCTCCAGGACAGTTTTAGGTGATGGTAATCACTGGTGAACTTGCTCTGGTGTTTGCAAAACCAACATCTCACTTACTAAAGTATTTACCAAGTGTAGCTAAACAGAGAGAGAAAAATATAGTCCTTGCATCAAAGTTTTCCATCTCAGAATAGTTTACTCATTGCTGAATATCTTTTTGTTTCTAAATTCAGCAGGGTAGCCAGAAATGCAATAATATGATGGTACAAATAGAGAATTTGTATGAGGGCAAACTGCATTTAAACACAATGAAAGACAACACCTCACCAACAAATCTGGAAGGTTTAGGATGAATTGGCTGAAATCAACTAGCAATGGAAATATCTTATTAATTACCTGGGAAAAAGGTAATTTTGCTTTGATAAAATGAGGGCAATCTGACTTTCAGGCTCCACTTCTTCCAGCTGCCTCAGGCTTTCATTGCAGGGTCTCTTGGTTGAAGTGAACAGTGTTTCCTAGGAGCAGAATATTTTCTCCAAAAGTGTGTCTGTAGCGATGCAGAAGCAACCTAACGCTCTGCTTCCATGGTTATGTCAATTAACTATGAGGACAAACCATTACAAGAGAGAATTGCTAAGGCTTGTTATTTCATTACTCCAGGTACCTACAGTAATAGTAATGTAGGACAGGACGCCTGGAATACACTGATCACTTACAATAGAGAGCCACTGTAACAAGAAAACAGCTTGAGTGAACAGGAACAAGTGGAAGGAAGGGCTTGATAATCCTGACCTATCAATCTGAGAAATAGTAAAGCTAATTTATGAGAGCTGCATTGTTTCTGTTTTACTACAGCATGCAAAATTGCCGCAGGGAACAGCTTGCATTTTTGAAAGGTCTTCACATGTTACACAAGTCCTAATTAGAGCTCACTGAAGGAAAGAGTAAAGTTAAAATACTTTCTTCAAAAATGTTTTTATTACATTTACAGAACTTTTGTTTAGCAGAATATGTTTTCTGTTAAGTCTACAGTGTTGTTCCAGAGGCCACTCTTCCAGAGTATCTACATACACTTATTGAGGGACAATTTTACCAAAGGAATAATCTAAAGTTGTATTGTCCAAACCCAGATATATTTATTTCTTATGCTATGAAGTAGCTTCAAATGAGTGAGCCTTTGCCAAGTCAAGACCCTAGTAAAAAAAGCAAAGGAAGGAAGGAATGAAACAAGCTCTTTTACATAGGAAGAGATGTGGCAACAGCAATTATGTGACTTTTTAACCTCTTACTGCAGACAGAGGAAAGTGACACTTCTCTCTGGAGTCACGGATCATACTAGGTTGTAATTTCAGTTCTTGTCTTAAAACTCTGAAGCCAGGGTAAAGATAAGCCAGTGTTATTCAGACCTTACCAATAACAATGTTGAGAACAGTTTGCCAGGTCTGTGCTTCAAAACAAGTGTTTCCACATATTTCTGCCTAGCATAGCTTCCTCTCTCCCATTTATCTGTTTAATGTACTCTGCTGATTTCTTTCCCATCAGATCCTGAGAAGCTTTTACCGGTCTTGTCCTAGCAGAACCTAGACATCAGTTTCCATGGAACTTAAAGATTTTAATAATGATAATCTGTCCTTTTCTGCAGGCCTGTTCCTGCCTTTGGTGCCTAGTGAAAAACATATTATCTGTTACCGGGACATCTTCTTGTTTTAATTAAGCTTGCAGAGAGATTTTATTCCTCTGCCTGTGATGATCTTTGGTGTCCTAAGTTTCATTTCTTTATAATCTCCACAGTAGCAAGTTGCAAAGAGAAGTTTTAACTAATAATAAAGTGTTTGAACACTGGAAACAACAAGAACCTGTCAGAAATACATATGGAAGAGAGTAAATTAACATATTTAAAAACAAACAAAAACAAACAGACACTATAAATCATAGCCCTTAGTAAATCTGTGAACGGTGATGGCTTTCTAAGGCAGAACCTTGCTGGATTTTAGGAGAGGGATGAGTGGAAAGGCAGAAGTAAAAGCAGTATGGTTTCTTCTGTCTGTTCTCTCTCTTTTAAATAATCTAAGCCATCAGGTGGTGTTACAGAGACCCCACTGGAGTCAGTCCTTCATGTGGGCATAGGAGAGCAGGACTATTCTTTTTCTCTTATTTGGGCTCTAAAATGGAGGTTTTCAGGGTTGGGGCCCTGAAACAGCCTGTAGAACCAAGTGGTTATTGAAAAGGGAATGCAGATTCATCCCAGTTTCTGATTTCAAGCTTGATTCTTCCCATCTGCAAACCAGGATAGAATATAATTGAAAAATCTGCAGAGATGTTTCCTTTAAATTGTGCCTTCACAATCCCATTTGGACTGGTAAACTTAGTAAAGAAATCGAAGAGGGAAATGAAAAATGGGGGTCCCTAATTCAACCACTCTTAGCTTTGTTGCTGTGCTTTAACAATGCAAAACACTTAGGAAATACTGCTGCTTATTCAGCATGAAATTTATCCTGGTGTTCACAGTCGAGGTGGTTTTTCACAACATGGAATTTTACTTAAATATTTCAGTTAGTGTTGTATCCCTCTTCTTTTACCCAAAGGGGTCCATTGAACTAAGGTGGTGTCACCTTTTTAGCATTGCCTTTTAGAAGCTGAATGTGCTTTGAAATCAGCTTTTTATTTTCTCACAGAAACAAAGTAGTGGCTACATGCTAAAATTTTAAACCACTTAAAATTATTTTGTAAATAAACCCCTTATTTATTATCTTCTGTATTCGTTATGTGTATCATATAGTACAACTGGGTGAGCATGAATCTAGGAAAAATCTGCATTCGTGTCATAAAAATATTTTTTAAGCTCAGTCACAGCAGAAGAAAGTTGTTGTGTTTATCAGGTAACACTTCCAAACTTAAAAGCAAACATCACTTTCTCTAGAAGCAAGGTGCATGACTGCCTTTGAGAGAAAGATCATCCTACACTCACAGCAAGATGTTCTTTTTTGGTAATTCACAGTAAAAACAAATGCTGAAGTACCTGGTGGCATGAAATAAGGGGGCTGACATTGGTAGGAGGGAATGGTGGTTGTTTACTTGGGATAGAAATGCTTATATGAGGTGCAAACCTCATCTAACAGTAGGAATACTTGTTACATTAACAAGATTTACTGACAGACTCCATCTGTGCCTTCCCACCAAACAAGGTCACTCAGTTAGATCCTAAGGAGCCTAATGAGCAAAGTGCCAAGTCTCTGGAGTGATAATGGAGGTTTGCTCTGACTTACGCCTCAGGCACTTGCAATATTTTTAGTACTGGAAAATAAAATAGGGTAGAGGAAAAAAGGTCATAATTTTTATCAAACCAATCCACCTTGAGAAATATCAGTGTGTGTGCCTGTGCATGAACATACTTGGATTTTTTTTCTCCTCTTTTCCTGGTGATTCGTGGTTTACTTTTCCCTTGTACTTCAGAGTCGCCCTTGAGGCACTTCAGTGCCTTTATCTTGGCCATTCATTTCACATCTGCATCTTGGTTACAGAAACTTCAGTGTGGTGGCAATGAGTTTGTTCTTTTCAAAAAGCTGTAACATTGACAGCATGTGTGGTGGTTTTATAGTTGAGGGAGAAGCCTTATCCTTGAATTTTTGCTGTTTATCCGTTTTCTGTTTGCAGTTTCTGAGATACATTCTGGTCAATTTGTAGCAAATATTATGTTAAGTGTAAAGGAGAAAAGGACATAGGTAAAAGTACATTGCAGGCTGCACAAAAAACCTCTGCTAAGCACTTTCACTATTTACAATTCTCAATATTGATTTGTTGCTATATACTAGCTGATAGTTCAACAGAAATTATATTTTTTTATTATTTCTCAAAATTTACAGCAGAACTATGGGTTATCTAACATTAAGCTGCAAATTAAAGAGGAAGAGAGTACTTTCCCTACACCCTGGAGACTGTGGAACTAATTGGTGACAGGTATTATTGAAGCCCAGTTATAAATTGTTCATCTTTTAACTTAGCAGAACGGTCTGAATGTCACCTCTAGTTAAGAGTTCCTATCATTCTGTACGTGTCTTATTTCTTACCCTCTTCCTGTAATTGTTCTCTGGAGTCATCTGAAACAGAACCCGGGTCCTCCAAACCCCTGGTTTGATCTAGTATCTCCTAATACTTAGCCACTATTGTTATGAATATCTAATCTAGTGAATCTTTATCATTCAGATGTCAATACGTTATGAACTGCCTGCAGAAAACTAACACCCTATTTAACTGCTCAGTGAATAAAACAATACTTGTCTGAATCTGCGATAGAGGATTGATAGAGGATTAGGAAGACTGAAACTGCTTTATTTTACACACTGTAAAATAAATATCATAGCAATCATTAGAAAAACAACAAGGTGAAGCAGTGGAATAAAAAGACAAATTTGGAAGCATCTTCAGTGAAACTTCTCTCAGTCCCGTTTTTTACTATGCTGGAGTGTTTCTGGAATGAAATAGTGCTTCTCATGATGCGGGATTTATTGGGTGATGTACAGCTATAAGCGACGTAGTATGAAAAAGATGTGGCAGCAGATTTGGTGGAAATGACTCCACTCTGCAGAATCTGTTCTGCCCCACCTTCTGATGGGTTTCTGTTCTGTCTCAGTGTAGACTAGCTCAAGTCCTAGCATATCTCACACAGAACACTTGTTCATAGGAGGAGGATTTACCTTCTTATTTGTGTGCCTTCATACTTAACTGTATACAGTAGGACCTTACAAAATCGTACACTTGGAGATCAGAATAGAGCATTAATTTAAAAGTTCTTGGGGAAAAGCTTCCAGGAAAATGCACATGTACAAATGAATATTTCAATATTCTGGAGGAAAATGTCTCTACAATTGTCAAGGGGCTCTGTACATTAACACCAGTGCACAGTTGCCTTGTAAAATACAATTGTAAAAGGTGTCCATAGTGATACAATGTCACTGACTGCTCTAGAAATAGAATTTATACAAGTGGAAATGACATGAGAATCTTAATTTTGAGTTGAAGAATCCACAAGTATTAGAAATCAGATTTTCAGTTATTGTTTAATTTATAAAGATGCTATCATTCAGGCTCTGCAAATATCCATCCATCAGCAGTCAGTGCAGACTGGGAATCCAGAACTTGGTGTTAAGCCTAGAGCTATTTGGGATCTTGGTCGAGCCTCCACCTGTTGCCACAGCACAGTGTGGGTGTCTTGGTTTGCCCAGGGCTTCTTAAATGGCAGCTGAAGACAGTTCTAAAACAGTCCCATGGACATGCATAATTTAATTCCACTCTTATTTAAAGAGATCCCTCTGTTTCAGTAGTCGTAAACAATCAGCAGTAGATCTCATGAAAAGCCACAGTGTATTTTGCAGTGGCTGTATCTGTCTGGTCCTAGTTTAATTACTCTCTCACTTTTAAACCTTCACCTTATTTTTGGTGTGTAAATAAAAGTTCCCTACTACACAGAACACTTTTCTAATTGCAACCTCCTCAAAATCCTCAAAAAGGCTTTTTTAGTGATACTCAGAGTTTTTCTAAATTCTCCAGTTACAAGTGGTGGGTAATTAGTTCAGCAATATGAGCTACATTGAGGTAGAAGCCGGTATTTTTCCCCTTATGCGCTGTTGCTTCCTGTCATCTGGCAAATCAAGCTTACAAAATGAAAACTATGCTTACATATTGAAAAACGTATCTAATAATATAATAACATATCCAACAATCCTAACTAGCCCTCTTTATTAACTGGTAGACGTAATTAAATGTTCTGAAAGACAGGGGTGAAACATTGCAAAATCTCAAATGAAGCAGTAAGAATGTTACCAATTCACGTACCTCACACAGAAGAGCACATCACACTGCATACACAGATGAGGAGAAAAGAAGGTTTAAATTTCTGTGTCTCTCAACTCTTTACAATAAGGAGCAGCTACTTGTTTAATGAAATCCCTATTTCTCCATTCACCAATTGACTCAGGCACACCGCACAGTATCTCACAGCCGATATTCAAAGCAGACTGTACCGGCTGGCACACAGGTCATGAATTACACTAAGGTTTTACCCTTAGGTCACTGCAGTCAGAATTTCAGAGAACCTGGAGCAATTTGTTTTCTCTCCAGTCACATTACGTTTCTGTTAGTAATGATTTTTATTCTTCCCCTTCTAACCTTCCCCACAATCATACTTATCTCAAGACTCTGTGTATCTGTGCTCCTTCCCAGTAAACCCTTCTGTCGTTGTCCCCATGCCCTCACGGGTGGCCTAGGTCAGCCCTAATCCCTGTCTTATGTCTTGCTCTGTTGCAGAAATAAGACACAGCAATTGCACCTTGAGTGCAGCCTTCCAGGCACTTCTCATAGCTGTCTTACCAAAACTCGCTGTCTGGTCTTTTAAAGCACCCAATTCTTTGTCCTTACTTGAAATGGAATGTTTTGGGTGCTCTTTATTTGTTTGTTTGTTAATTACGAGTTTTGGCTTGCTGTAAAGCTTCTCAGGTTTCTTCAGCTTTTATAGTTTTTGCACGGCAGAAAGGAATGGCCTCAGATAGCTGCTGTCGTTCTGAATAGGGGGGAAAGCATTTTTCTGAAAAATTTCAGCTCGTCACCTGACCTGTATTGTTCAGTGACTCATTAAAAGAATGTGTATGCATGTTTCTCTTTAGAAAAAAGGAAGACTTTTTTTTGAGAGGAGAACCAATTTTAAAACAACACAACAGAACACAGAAGAGGAAATGGTTGAGAAAATATAATCTTAAAATCTTGTCATAAACTGAAAGGAAAATTAATGCCTGAAAAAAAAGAGTTCAAAACATGTTTTGCTATAGAACTTCTTTACAACAGAAGAGTTGACTTAGAGATTATGTGTATAATGAGCAACAAATCTTTTGTGTGTGCCTTATAATGCTAGCATGCAAAAAACAAAGATCAGTAGATGAAGCTATTAGGAAGCATGTATGCAGATGTAGTATTGAAGAGTGTTGCATAAATGAAAGAAAGAAACGGTTACAATAAGCTTGAAGTACTTGCTGTGAATGTATTGCATTTAGAAAGACTTACGATAGGGTAACACAAACTCATATGACATGAGTATACAGAGAAATAAAGAATTGCTTGCGATCTTTCTGTGTCACTCTGGACACTCATTTAACCTTTCAATAAAAGATGTTGTAAGCTTGAGCAGCTTTAAGTGCAGTATTAATATGGGAAAGAAACAAAAATGAAACATTTCAGACCTCTTGCAGAGGCTCTTTATTGTCTGTTTTCTTTCAGACTTTCGCAGTACGGTGCCCAGGTAGGTGCCATGCCCTGAGATCTCTCTGCCATGCTCACTGATGGGTGCATTTTCACCAAGTTTTATCACAGCATGAATCTCTTGCAGTTCTTGCTAAGTTTCGGCTGCAGATGGCCAAGGAACCGTGGAAAAGCATGTGTAAGAGTGGGCAGGGAAAGGTAAAGACAAGGAGCATTTTTGTACAAGTAACACCAGTCATAGGGCAAATACTCCATTTCATGGGAGTTATGCTGACTCAGCCCTGCTAAGGTCTGAACAGATGGTATTTAATGTTTAATTACTTCCATATAGACTTCTCCTGGCAATTAGGGGAATGTCTCACCCAGTGATTGAGACCATCACAGGATCTGAGATCATATTTTCATGAAAGATACTGGAGTATTAAAAAACCCCACCTGTCTGCTTGTGGCGTCTTAGTTTGAAAAGTCACCTTCAGGAAGCAGTACTTTTCTGTTTGCCAGCTGGTGAGCAGACACTGCAGAGGATTTAACCAAATAATAGGGCCCCCCATCTGTTGGTTTTTGACTCATTCATGCTTCCTGTTTCCCACCACAAAGCACAAACTAGAGCCTCTATCGAGATTACGGTGCTTGTATCCCTCTAAAAGGCACTGATTGACAATTCTCATGCCTCAAGCAGTGTTCGATACCATGTCAGCGTGCTGTTTGCATGCAGGGAAAAGCTAATAATTACAAGAGTTACTCTTTCTGTGAATGGATAATATGTACAATGTTTATGATCCATTTTTCTAATAACCACTTTTATGTGGAGTCATCTGCTGTGGCACTAATTTTAACTATTTCTCTAAGGATTCCAGATGTCACTTGACAACTTGAACAAAAGTGCTGTCTTTTCCATCAGTCTTTGTACCAAGTAATCATTTAACAGCTGCAAAACTGCTCAAGGTGCACAGGTGGCTTTAAGATGTATCTGCAGCCAACCTCTGTCCTAGGCATCGGGGAAATAGTCCCCTACTTATGTGAGAACTTTTGTGCAGCTTATCTACTGGGAGTAACATGTAAAGAAATTACAGCCCTTCTAGAATTAGCCTTGATTAGGGATATAGCTATAGCTGAACACCCCGTCACCACCCCAAACTATTGTATATAAAAGCTTGTCTGCTTTTTTTTCTAACAGCAGTTATTTATATTATATAAGCTTTACTTACAAGTAAACGTCTGCTCTGTGCAGCCTGCAGTAACACAGTATCAGGCCCAGGCTTCTCATTAAGGGATGATAAATCAAAGAAATTGGGTGGGAATGTGTCAAAGAGAACTGAAAATATTTCTCACCTGCTCCATTTCACTCAGTGGCATAGGCTCTTTGGGATAGATCCTGTGTATTTCTGCTTCTGTTTTATATTTCTGAGTGCAGAGATTTCAAAATAAAAGATTTTCTCGGGGGGAAAAGACTACTAAAATGCTAAGATGTGTGACCTAAGTGACAGCCTAAACTATGTGCCATAAAGTCTCAAGCTGGTGCCTCCCCTGGCTTTCTGGCGTTGTCAAACAAGGAATTCCCAGAACTTCTTTTCTCACATTGTAACAGTGTGGAAAAGACCAAAAAACCTGGTTATGTGGTCTGCTGGTGACGAGAGCGAGAGCTACAAAGCCTCATGCTAGCTGAGGATCTAGGCCTCAGCGGGCAGGGTTGAGAGCAGGAGGTAACAGCAAATATTTGCACTTAGGAAGAAGTCTCCAAGGTCTTGAGAATGTTTGGATGTCTTCTGTATTGTGGATTTTCTAAGCAGTCAAGAAGCGAAAGCAATACATATTCATTTAGGGCCCAAGAATATAAACAAAAATGACACAAATGTCCTTACAAAACTGTAGCTGGCTCACGAGTTTGGCGATACCTGCATGCAAATCAGTCAGTCAGTCAGCGTCGCAGAGCCGTGTCAAAGCTCCTGGGCATTGCAGCATGAAGGGCTAGCAACACGCTGGCAGCCAGCAAATTGCCACTACCTTCCGTGTAGAAATACCCTCCTTGTTCAGCTTTTACATGTTGATGCTCAAGCCGAAAACAATCACATCTGAGAAATCTCTTGAATTATGTGCTGTGAGACTCTTGACTTTGCTCCTTTTTAACACAAGAAAATGGCCCACAGTTTTGATATAGTATTAATGCTTCTAGGCTAAAATCTGTGACTGGCAGCTTGATATATTTTGAATGACTGTCGGACAAAGGCTCCAGTATGTCCCAATCTACAGGAGATGTAAATTTTGTATAGAAATTCCACTATGCAATAACGATTGTTCGCAACCCAAAGCCCAAAGACACTTTTTCTGTTTTGTTTCTGACAATTCAGGACAGCTTGGAGGGGCGGAGGGAGGAATGTCAGCAATCAAGATTATTTTCATTGTAGCATGACTGTCAAATGAACATAGATCCACTCCTGACAAAAACAGTTTAAGGGTACAGAAAGAAGAATAAAAAGATTGCACGGTTGCTGCACAAGCTGCTTGGTATTTATTTTGTACAACAGAAGCCCTAAAAGTGCTTCAAAACCAAGTCTTTTCAAAGTTAACAATGTTGACATAGATAAAAACATTTCTTCTTCATTGGATGAGTCCTTTCAGAAAAAGTTACTGCAGTTTTGAAAGGACAAACCTCGAAGTTCAAAATTTTGTTAGGTGTCTGAAATCTTATTTCAGTTCTAGAACAGACCTAAGTTTGAAAATCAGATTCCTCTTATAATTTAGTTACCTGTCTTTCTACGGCAATTAAAATAATTGTACTCTGTCAAAGTTACGTCTTTTAGCTTGATTAAAGGTATAGCTATATTGAGCAAACACACAGAGTACTCTGTTGACAGATGAAAGAAGATTGCACAGCATGTCTGAAATTGTTCTGATAGCTTCACATGATGTAGTATATAGGCAAAAATTCATCCAGTATACATTCTTATAGAAAAGAAATACCCTATTAAACAGCGATTCATTCTGTATATCACGTTCTTAAACCCAGATAGTTTTAGTTCTAAATCAAAGTTAATGAGCACTTTGGATTCTGCCTCAAAGTCAATTATTGGTGTGTTCTTTGTACCTGGTTGTATTTGAAAGCAAGTGTCTAAAATCATAGGGAATAAAATTAGATTAAAAAAATCTTTGATCATTAAAAGGATATACAGTGAAGCTTAAGTTATTAGTGCAGATAATTTGGTTGTTTACAACATGATTACTGATTTGACTATGAAAAAGAAAAATTGCAAATTGTTTCACTTCAATTAACAGTACATAAATAATTCTGGTGTGCATAAATATTTTACTGTTGAAAACTGTAGCACATAACTTTTTATGGTGCTCTTAAAATAGGTCTAATGCAGAGTTAATAACACACAAAAAACTCAGTCTATGGGGGGAAAGAGCCATCTGTCACAAAGAGGACTACAAATGGGTTGCACCAGAACCCGCTAAGAGACTAACAATTACAAATAATGTGAGTAGTGAAACATTGCAAAACTGCACAGCATTACAGTGTAGCAACATAGGTACAACAAAACATGTGGACTTACCCTGACTTTTGTTCAGCTCTTGACTTAATGGCGCTGCTTAGCACCTGCAGAGATCTAGGAAGGTTCTCCAAACCCATGCTTTCACTTCTGTGACATACTGCGTCTCAAACTTCAAAGAGTAGGTATAATTCACCATTGCAGATCGATAACTAAGGTTTACGAATAAATACTTCCTTCTGGGTTTTAGAGACAAATACGAGTGCTAAAGGTGTCTCACATTAGAAAATATTTGGAGACCGTATAGTAGACTGAGTAAGATGTGGTTAAATACCAGGCTTTTCAGCTAAGCACTATAAAAATATAATATCAACAATTTGCAGTTGGTGATTGGAAGGTCAACACCATATAGTAATTCAAACATAGATGCATAATCAAATCAATTAAAAGTATGAATTTATTACAGTGGCCTGCTATCTTTTTAGATTGCCTTCTATAACCTCCAGGACTGTAAGGGCTAACTTCTGTGCCTCTGCTTAGACCACATTTATGTTTTGTTAAGTCTGATAGTTGAAGAAAACACCTGTACATCTTAGACCTTATACAGCAGAGCTAATGTCGTCTATACTAGGTGGGCATCTGCTCCTTCATTTTCTTAAAAATTCGTAACTATAATGGCAGCAATGTTTGGAAACAAGAAAAAAATCTTATTTTTTTTAAGTTTAACAAAACTTTGAATTTTATCTATGCTATGAGATGCTGACATAGAAAGTACTTGTGGTTTTCTGAGTCAGGCTGGTAGAGCAGACTATGTTGGTGGTCTACTTGATGTAAGACCCCAGGACCTTGTCTACTCAGTATTTATTTACATGCTTACTTGTTTCTTGTCATGAAGCGGAGCATTCTTCTTTTCTGGAAGAGGCAAGGTGAAATAGAGGTGGCAGGTCAAGGGACACATAAGAGAGATTACCAAACATTTTGCTTTTCTCATTCATTTACTTTACTCCAGAAAGAGTAATAGTTCCAGACATATGAACAAAGCAGTTTTCTATAGCATCTGTAAATGTAGCATTTTTGACCACCCTCTCTTTTCTTATTTAGAAAGTTTAACCTCCATTTATGTGTACTGCCTTTTGGATGATTCTTGGACCACTTATTAACAGTAAATGAGCTGAAAAGTATAATCCTTAATATCAATAGCTCAAGTTCCACTGTAAGATACCAATACTTATAATTGCCAGGAATTGCAGCCACAGGAAACAGTGGTCTTAGAAGGAAGCTGTAAAACATTCCTGTACAGTGAGAAAACAGAAAATGGTGACAAAATGAAAAAAAAAAAAAAAAGACGACAGAATAATAACCAAGGAACACTCAGTAGCAACAATTAATTTCATTTATTAAGAATTTAAAAAATATCCTTTTAGGAAGAGCAGGAAACATTTCATTCAGGTTAGAAATCACTGCCCACCAAACAATTTAGTTGATTTTGACCAAGAACTTATTTCCCGATCTCTCTTCAGAGACAAGCTGAGACCCACAAGCTGCCATCCCAAACAGGCGGCTGCTTCTGAAAAAATACTTCCAGGTATCCCTTCCTTCTGCCTCGCCCTTTGGCTGAGATTTATCGCTGTATCATGGGGTCTGGCTGCAGAAGTAAAGAGGAGGATGAGAAAAAACCGAATACCCCATAAGACACTGGAGCTGTGCTTAAAAACACAGTTCTTGTGACTTGGAACAAACATTCATACTTTCCTGAATTGACTGGTTGCTTTTATGAAATGTGGTAATTTTCTAAAAGATACAGTCTTTTTTTGGGGGGAAAAAAAAAAGGTATCAAGAAAAATACATTAAGCCAGGATTTTAATTTTAACTAGCTCTTACAAGTTTACAGGTATCTGTACTTTATATAAAGATCTCATTAAATAACTGGGGAGAGATTTTTCTCTGTTGTAAACACATACGCATCTCATGGTAATCCTATGGATTTCCATAGAGTTACACCAGAAGCCCAATAAAGCACTTCAGAGGAAACCTTGTTGCCTGCTACCAGGCCAGCTGGATCACAGAAAGAGGAAATGTTACAACTTTTCAGTTATCTATGTGGAAACTGAAATGTCTGAACTAGCAGCCAGATCTTCCAGATCTGTGTCTCCTGATCCTGTAGCACAAAGGTTAGATGTTTACAATACACTTCATTAACCAAAATAACTTTTCCGTACCTTATAGAAGAATTCCACATCTGGAATTGTAAATTTAAAATAACTACTCAGGAAAAAAACAAAAATCCCGACTCTTACTGCAGGTAGTGTAGTCAATGTAAGAGAGGACAAAGAAATAAAAATGTTAGGATATAGCAAACAACCTAGAAAATGTCTGTGATGAAAATGATTGTAATAAAGAGCTTTTCTTGGGATGTCACGCTCATTTCTGATCTGCCTGTTTCAAAGACAGGACAGAGGCAGTGGGATTAAGAAACTGGTGTTAAAAATATTAAAGACGTGATGACGTTTGATAAGTTGGGGCTATTTCAAACATACACAAAAAAAAGGAAAAAAACCCTGAAATAAATGTATGTATTGCATGTTGTAGAACTATGCTTCTATATCAATTTTCCTACAACAGAAGAAGAAAAGGGTATTTAAAAGTATTAAAAAGCAACAGATTTAATATGTATCAAGACGTTTTTACAAAGCATATAATTAACCTGTGGCACTTGTTGCCATAGGGTAGCGCTGAGGCCAAGAATTTAGTGGGATTTAGAAAGAGTGAACATTTTTACGTATAATCAGAAGTTACCACATTATATTAGAGAGCATAAAGTGCTTTTATAGAGGACATAAAGTCCAGTACTTCAGGCCATAAGGCAACCACTAGCTCACAAGGGTTAGGAAGAGGTGTTTTCAGCTGGCGCGTTACTCTGTAGCGGCCACGCCAGGGCTCCTTGGAGCTTCTGCCGTGCTTTGGCCACAGTCGAGGGGAGAGGAGGTAGGCTGCCAGTCCGACCTGGCACCCTAGGTCTGCCTGTTCCATCTGTGCCCTTCCTCTTGCTTTTATTTGTATTCATTTACTTCTTCGTGGCAATGTTTTGCTAACAACCCAGATTTATTACAGGTAAGGGCTGTCTGGCAATCTTGTGTATCTTTCTGCTCAGTACAGTGAAGTGACGGTGATTTCCTATGTAACGTAGCTGCTACATACTCCTCGTTTCAAAGCAAAGGAGTGCTTAATGCAAGGCAGATGTTGCAGTGTTTGTTTCACTCTTTGCTGGAGGACCCAGCATACTTCGTTTTAGGGAAAGTCTTTGAAATCACCTCATTCTTCTATTAATTCAACATAACTGATTGTAAGAACTATGTTAGTAAAATTAATACTTCAGAGCAGCACTGCAAGGGATATTTTTAACACGCTGCACCACAGCCTCTGTCTCTTGTCACTTGTGTCATCCTGTCATCATGTACGCCTTCAGACATAGGCAGGCTGATACTAATGAGCTCACCACTCCATGTTCCTCTATCATGAAGTGCAGTACTAATGAGAAAAATTCCCAGACTGCACTCACGCTCTAAATCAATTTGGCAAGATTGATCAAAATATTCATTAAAACAGTTTGTTCTTCAACTCAGCCTGAACCCTGCAGGCATATCTATCTTGCTTCTATATGGTTTTCAGTGTGAGTTTGTGTGAACGTATGTGAGTGTGTGAAATAAAACCCTCCAAAAACCAGTCAGTTGTTTTTCCTCTTCATGTGATTCAAGCACTACTTTCAGAAGAAAAAAGCCAAGGCTGAATTCTCATTACTTTTTTCTCCTTGGGAAGTGCCTAGGAGTCTAGAAATGCTAAGAAAAATATGCTGTACCCCTCTTCTCATGTGCCTGTCAGCAGAAGGCCCGAGAATGACAGACGTGAAGCAGCAAATTACTGTCAAAAGGGCAACAAGCAAAACAACAAATGGGAATCTGTCAGAGAGAGAAAGACATCACTGGCCACACAACCCTGGAAATTTAATATATCTTTTGTCTGTCATCTCCATGCTAAATTTCCATGTCTTCCTTCAACAGAATTTCCTCTTGCCATGTCAGCCTTGATAAGTATAGGTTAGCTCACACTGTCTGCTTTTTCGTGTGCATTTCAAGATAAAACACAGTCCGCAGAGCCAAGGATGACATTAGCTGACTAATGCTCAACCAGCTGGACTCTGTGCTCAGAAGGGTCTAGACACAAAATCAGAGCAGCACAAATTGCAGGAGGAATGAGCAGAGGATAGATTTACAAATCTCAGCTATGATGTTATCTGTCCCTCCAAAGGGACAAGAATAATTCATGTTAGTACCAGTTTAAAAGCCAGACACCCTGACTAGTCATATATTACGTACTTCTGGTTGATTGCAGCAATAGAGAAGGTTGCTGTTGCTCTCTGACTTCACCATTCATTGCCTACAAAGTAGGAGCTTTTTCAAAGGGCTAAGAGGAAAACTCAGGCAAACTTAAGCCAAGCATGGTTTTAAAATAATTCATGTGTTACTGTTCACAACACTGTAAACCCACTTTAGTTTACAATGTTAAATACATAAACTGCATTCCTAACAGCCTATTTCTTAGATATACTACGTGCTATAAAATGAGATAATGTTATTCCAGGAAGTTTTCAGTGGGGTTATGAGCTCAATCATTCAGAAACTCCAGAATAAACTCCACAGTGTCCTGCTGTGTTGAAGCAGCAGAGGTTGTTGATGGGTCTCCCACACTGGCAGGGCAGGAGGGCCTCTGCCCTGGCTCAGGGTACAGTGTCTCAGCAGTTCAAACTAAAGCAGACATTAAGTATTCTTCTAAAAATCGGCAGTGGCACACAAAGGCAGTGTTCCACATTTCTTTGGATAGGTAATTTCCACGGTTTTGTATTCAAAAGGTGCCAATTTAAAAATAGCTGCATAACTGTCAGGGAGATAGGTAGCCCTTGGACCGTGCGCAGAGTGGTATGAGATTTTCTTCCCATTTAAAGAATGGGAAGTAGATTGGGGAAAGATTTCCATTTAAAGATTCTTTCCCATTTTCCTCCCACACTGTTGGCTATTCAGAAGTCACTGGTGTGGTCTGTGTCTACTGCTGAACATCAGTGTGTGCCTCAGCGTCTCTAGATTTCCAGAGCAGCGTACCAGTAGCCAGCGAGGCTTCAGCCAGCAAGTACATATTCAAGTTGAGTGAGTTTGCCTGAAGAAGCAGTAACTCCCATATATGCAAGCCCTTAGAAATGAAACCACTATTTAAATTGCAGTGATGCAAACCTCCATCTCAAGAGTAGCCCAAGCTCTGCCAAAGCAGAAAACTTTTCTTCTTTACAACACAAAGCAACGCTGCTATGAAGCACCCCCCCCCCCCCAGACAGGTTCTCTGGAGATGAGATAAGGTGTTATTAACCCAGTGCTCGTTTACAGGCATATCACCTGCCATAGAAAGCGAGAATCAGCTCATATCACTTCCCTTTCACAGTGCAAGATGCTGGCTTTAATGTGCTTCCTGCTTGCCCACTTTTATCTGGCTGGTGAGGTTTATTTCTCTTGACAGAAGCTGTCCCCAGGCATCTATTTCCACAAATAGAGGGAAAAGCAGATACTGGAACTGTTTGGCTCTATTCAGTGGATAGATGCAACTCTTTTCTTTCATGAAAAGAGAAGTTTTAGGGAATTCAGACACTTAATATGCTTTTTTAATTTTTTCCGTATCTATGCAAGACAAAGGCTTTCAGGAATGAATTAGAATGCCATTTATTCAATTATTCAAAATGTTTCTGCTGAAATCTTTAAAGCAAAAAAAAAAAATTAATTCAGAACAGTGTTACCTAATACCTGGTATGTATTTCAGGTTATGTGAAGATTTTATTTTCTACACTGGATGAATACTTGCACAGACAGCAGAGAAAGTTAAACATACAGTACTTCCTTTTCCTTGTTTGATCTTAATAGACTGACTTATTCATTTTAAAATTGTGTAGGAAAAAAAAATTAATGAAAGTTGTGTATTCAGAAGAGTGAGACCTTTGATTTGCGAGAGACTTCTGAAATCCTCCATACTCCTTTTGTAGCTTGTTTCGAATTACCATGTTTCTATTTCTGTAGCTTTGCAGCATCTCAGACGTTTTCAGCATCAGTTGAAGATTCCTTTGCTTAGTGCAGGGTTTTTTTTTATACCTTTTTTTCTTCAGAGTCTTAGGCAGTACGTACAGGAGGGCAGGTACAGAAGTTTGTACAGTGACAGAAAATGCCATGGGATTCTTTGCCATAGGTATGGAGATGCTCTGCAGTGTTCTCTCATTTTTCCCCTCTCATCTGCCACCAGTGCCAGACTGTTCCAGGAGAGCAGCTGCTGCAGCCCATATCTGAATGAAAATGCCTCCCCCCCACCCAAAAGAAATAATAAAAAAAAGGCATTGTAGCATGTGGTGCATTTTCAGCTGCCTTCATCTCAAGTTCTGTGTATAAACTGAAATAAGGCAGTTACTCTTTTTGGAGCCCCAACAGGTGTTTCCAATGCAGAAAACCTCACATCCAGATATTTCTGTTCATGTATAACAGAGAAGACAGGTCAGGTTAAGGTCTGCTATTATTATTGGGGTTTTTCAAGATTTCTGTCTTCATGTAATGTTTGGATTCAACTATGGCTATGGTATGATAGGAGTTTCTTGGTCAACACACAAAATGGATGAGTTGCCACTGGACAAGCATTTGGTTTGACATTGTAGCCAGGGCTGATGAGTTGCAAGACTGCCTAACTGCCAGCTGCCAGAATAGGCAATTCAGCTCCCATATCTTCAGCCACCTCTTTCTCTTGTGAGGCTGTGAGAGACAGATCTGCAAGTTTTCTTTCACTCCTGAAACCTTGCAGTAGGGTCAAGGAGAACTGCAGTGCAAAGCAAGTGAGACTAACTCGTATGTAGAGATGAGAAGAGTTAAACTACCTTTCAGGTTGCAGCAAGATGACTTGAGTGTTTTTTCTGCAAAACCTCTCTGTTGCTCCCCATCTGTTTGAAAACCCTTCTGTCACTCAGATATCTCAGAACTTTAGTTCATTGGCATTTGTGAAATGCTTTGAATTTATGATATAGGACATCACTGTCATCAGTACTGATGATTTATTTACCAAAATAAATTCACAAGCCAGTATACTAAGACTGTGCATCCTTTTCTTATTTGCTCTTCAAGGAATAACTGTTGGTAGAAAGTTTTTCAATGGATGTCTAACATGCCAAAGGAAAGCTTAGTTGTTATTGAAATATATTGTAAGGCTGTGATGGCATTTGATTTAAAGTAGTTTTCAGCAAAGTATGTGCTCCTTGTCCAAAGGCAGGCAAACCACAAGATGAAAGTCACAAAAACAGTCATGTTAGTTTGGAAAAGCCTAAAAATTCAACAGACCAAGCCCAGCAAGTGATTTCTTAAGCTTACTTCTTTCTTCTGATCAATAATGTGTGCTGCTCTGTCCTGATGTTAGGGAATGTTTATGGGACTGGGAACTGTTAGGGAATGCTTTGCCTTTTCTCTGTTGTGAGAGAGAGAAATTCAAGGAACTCAGTATATGTAAAAACACCATTGCATTGGTCAAATAATTATAGTCGTACCGCTGAAAAACTCATTCTAGTACCTTTAATTTCATGTCTATATGCCCTGGAAAGAGGTGGCACATTTTCCAAAAGAAGGAGGCATGGGCTCTCAACTGCTTTCTGAGGCACAGCTCCATGCTCAGCGTGATGCAGAGCTTGCAGGAGCTCTTGGGAAGGCAGAGTTTCTAGATAAGGTATGCACCTCTGAGCTAGCTGGTGATTCTCTTCTCTGAACACTTCATTTTATGCAGCCTAATGAGAGTGCGCTTGTGACTGGTTTATTCATAGACATTGTTTTCCACTGCTCTTTGTTTCTAAGGGTCTGTTCCGTAGTTTGTTACATCTACTACATATTCGGAATCTTTCAAGATAAAGTTGCTATATAGTCTGAGACATTGCTACTCTTAATGGCTGTCATGGGGTTATAATTGTGCTTATAATTGTGTGATGTGTAGTCATAACAATTATTATTAGCAACAAACTCTAGCCCATCGCATGTTTTTCTTACTGGTCTTATTTCAACCAGCATCTCCTTTTCCAGCAGCTTTTCAATATAGTAGACTTGATAAGTCTTCCTCTCGATATTTAGCTTGAACTACCACAGGCAAACTTGTTTGTTAATTAAATATAACACTTTCAATTGGATGCTTTTTTGATATCAACACGCAACAAAGGTAGGAGAGAATATTGGGTTTGAATGACAATGATGAATAATATTAATATTTACCTGTTATTGGAATCTGGAACTCCTCCAATGAGCTACAGAGTCTTAGAGTCTTAATTAAAGGTTAATGAAAGAAAATATAGAAAAATCTACTCAAGGAACAAGAAGTGAGGAAACAGTATTCTAACTCATCCACAGTACTGCTATTCTCAAGCACAGAAACTGCATGAATCAGGCTTCCATGAGGCTGGTCTGTACACAGTGTGTGTAGCTTTGAATTCACCTTTTGGCTTTCAGACCTTCTAGGCTGCAGGTATGGTCCCATATTCAATTTTCCTTTCTGCAAAAACGTCCTTCTGTTAAAGGCAAAGATGGTTTGGTGATATATTCATGTATCTCTAGTAGCTGAGTCAGTGAGAAAATATTACTGAGACTCATGGGAAAGATTGGCCAGATTATGATCAGATCTACAAAACAAAATACTCAAGAAGGTTTGATTCTATTCTCTTTGAAAGCTTAAGAAAATTCAGGCAAATTTTTCAGCATAAAGCAGTGGAATGATATAATTGGTTTAAAGTCAGAGAATGCATCTTCATTACATTCCTAATATATGGTACTTGTTATGTATTAATAACACCTTATTATCTCTTGTCATGTATAATAAATATAGTGTCTGAATATTAACTTAGTGTTTTATGCCAGCTCATAAGGTTTGAAAACGGAAGCTCTGATTTCTTGCACAGCTCAGATGTTCTTTCAGGGTTAGATATTGCTTTTAGGGAATAGCAAATTTATAGACCTCGGTGTATGTAAGCTTGGACACATGTAGAAACATCAGTTTATCATGAAATACTTTGTAATTAAAGCTGAATTTAGGGTAAAAATTGTGTTTGTGTAAATATTAGAGGAATGTAGATTTACTGCTTTGGTTTGTGTTGGAAGCTCAGCTTTAATGCTGCTGCTGCATTTGAAATAACCCAAGAATAATCCTATTTGAATCTGCAGAAATACCACTAATGCTGCAGAAGTAAAACACTTGGGAAGTTCATCCGTATGACTATACATTTTTCCCTCTGGCTTTTGTATCATGATTAATCAGATGCAAAAACTGTGTCATTACCAATTTGTTATTGAACATGAATATGTACACAGCAAAATTACACGGTAAAATTTAGAAAGTGTCACTGCTTCTTACTTTGCAGACTTTTCCAAGAGGCTCAGGAACTTCATATTTATAATGCATTGTCAGCTGTGATAATACCTACCCTGCAGTCACATGTGGGTCAAGATTTTTTTGAAAAAGGAGTAATAATGATGAGTGCTTCTTTGGATGCTTAATTTAGTAATCTTTCATACAGCCTTGCTTCTCAAGAGTTAAACATTAACCCGCTGATGGAAAGACCTCTTTAAGGCTTCTTGAAATCACAAAATAAACTTTACCCATCACTTTGGAAGACCTTGGTTTATACCCTATTTGCAGAAGGAGTAAGAGGTATAATCGTTACAGTGATGCCATCAATACTAATATCAGTAAACATTAAATTATTAATTTACATATATATGAGAGGCAAAGGTCGGGGGGAGTTTATTCTGACAACATAGATATGTAATTAGAAATTAGTCTGTGTAGGGGAGTGCTTCAAAATACTTTCACCAGCTTCTTAAAGTCTAGTAGTCTCCCTGGTGTATTGGCAATGTATCTCTGAGTCAAATCTTCTAATTCCTTGTAGGCAAGCAATAGATTTTTTCCAGCATCCCAGAAACACATACTTTATAAGCTCACTAACAGAAATATGCCGTGGTATCCAGCACTAATAAGAACAACTAGCTTAGACAAAGTTAGTCTCAGGGGTATAAGTACTGGCAAACAAAAAGTAACTCACTCACTCATTTAGTTCCTTTTCTTTCTCTTGAAAGGAAGTCACTGGAGTTCATAAAAGATACATCTTCCATTTTTATTCTGAAAACTGTTCTTATTTGAAGAATGGTCCAGTGGAAATTCAATTAGTTAAGGACAGAATTACTTAATTACTTGACAACTCAGATATAAAGGTATGAGTATAATTAGCCAAATTATTCAATGCATAGGCAAAGAGTTTGACCTAAGGCAGTCCTTGTAAAATATGGCATGGTTAGTTCTCATTGAGTGTTATTACCCTTCAAAACTTGCATTGGAGAGTTATTTACTGATGTGTCTGTATCTTGGAGGATATTGCATCAGAGGCCATTTTGATCATGATAAACAATTTATGATAAGATTCTTGGCGGGTCCAGTTATTTTAAACTGTGATGTTGCAGTGAGAAGGGCCAAGAGGATCTTCAGATTTATCTCAGTAATGTTCACTACCTGGCCATAATGCCAGATGAATGCTTCTATCTCTGTAATGATGCTTTTTCAGAGGAGGCACACCTCACAGGTGCTCTCTGACACATTAGTCAGCTTTTAAATCTGTGGCTCACCTGAGACAAAAACTTTCCTCTATTTCAAACAACTGGTCTGAAAATACCATGTCATATACTTCTGGGAATAGCCGCTGTTTCTAATGAATGCTGAATGTCTCAGCCTTGCTGGTGCGACATGAGTCAGAAGTACTGACTTCTGGCACAAACTGCCTTTCAAGTGACTTTCCTTGGTGGGATAAGTTGAAAGGATTGAGGAAATTCTGAATGTTTGTGCTGAATTTGGTAGATTTTTTACAATTACTATGTGTGACGTTTCAGTTTAAGGGATGACTGGGTCAAGGTGACTGCCTTGAATTTCTTGAACTTATTTATTACAAGTGAAGCTGACTTTCAGCCTCATGGTAAAAGAGCTGTGTGATCTTTAATCTTAATGAATGTAAGCCAAAAAGTGCAAAACATTGTTTCCTTCATTAGAGTCAATAGAAATATTACAATAATAGGAGATCAGACCTTGACACCAAAAACGACATCAACATTACGGATAATACTAAAAACTCTTCAGTCGTTCAACTTAAAAATAACTAAAAAGGGTTCCATATACTCCAGAGAAAATATCAGCCTATTGAAAAATGGAAAAGAATCTGTTAACTACCAAATTCCAAAGTGTGGTTATATTAAAATAGCTTAATTAGTTGTATTTTTTCTTTAACCTGCCTGTCCCTCTCCAGTAGAGGCATGATAGAAGATTAAACCTCCACGTGGAGCTCATCCATTATATGAATGTCTGGAAAGTGAAAACATTACATTCTAAGTAGGTAGATAACAAAGCCATTCTTAGCATGTAAGTGGCGTACACTGGTGGCATATATAAGACAAACTTGACCTGTAACACTGAACATCTAATTTTAGCTAGCCAGTTCGTGTTCTTTCACAATTCATTTCCCAGTTTGAGGGGAACGGCAAAAGGTCAGCTGGAATTCGGGGAAGTTTCTGCAGTGAGTAAGAGTTCTAGCTGAATGCATTATCACATGGTGCTGCCGTGGGCTGGTAGGTTATCTAGTGAAAAGTACACAGCTCACTTATCCCAAATGTATACACCATTCCTGTCTATTATGGACAATCAACTTTATACACAATTACACTTACTAATCTATACACATCCATTCAAATCCACAGAGATTTCCTTCAGCTATAAAATATTGTCCACCAGAAATATCTTTAAACAAAGCCCTACCCTGAAGTAGGTTTGTAGGCTACAAAAAACAACGATGTGAGTATGACCAGCTTAGACCCAGCAGCTGTCAGTGCTATATAGACAGTTCACAGGGCATATAAACATCAGATGAGTGGAGTAGTAGTATAATAGTGGTAAAAATCAATTTTAAAGTTAGCAACACATCTCTCTGTGGACTATTTCTAACTTGTTAGTCTGCCTACTGTGAAAAAGCTATGTATTTCTATTTGTAAAAAACCTATCCCCATTTTGAGATCTGAAACAGAAATGTAATAGAATACTCATAACTCTATAACAGCAGATACAGAAAGTTTCTAAATTTTTATGTAGTAATAATAATAATAATGTATTTTTCAACTTCTCTGGAAGCCCCCAGCTACAGGATAGGTAAACCATTATGATTGGCTTGTAATTAGTATGTTAAATCTGTGCAACTTAATTGTACACTCCTATTATCCTGTAGCATCCTTTTCAGCTTGTTTTAGAACTACACTAATCACAGCAACATTTGAATATTCTTGCTATTAGAGATGTACCATATTTACCAAGATTTTTACAGTAGACTCATACTTCATGCAAAGTTCAGGTAAACCTATATACTATTTGAGGAGCAAGCTAATGATGCAAACGTTGACTCATGGCTGTAGCTTTTTGTCTTAATTATTTTTAGTCATGCTATTAAACACCTAAAATATTTGTGTGGCCTATCTCTGAAACTCACCAAAAAAACCCAAACAAAATCAAACCTGTGCAGCTTTTTTTTTGTGGAAACCTGGTCAACAGTACACTAAAATAAAGTGTTCAGGACACTAACAAAGCGTTCATACACACTCCTGAGGTAATTCTGCATGCTTCCATATATGTTTTCATCAGCTAATCTTTTGGTTTGGGTTGGTTATTTTGTTTGGTTTTTTGTTATTGGCTTGAGTAGTGTGGAAACAAAAACCTACTCAATAGTACAATTGTATTTCCCTGAAAAATAATCGAAGCAGATTTAACTTATTTTATCATTGACTTATGTTCTTAAGTTCCCACCAGTAAGTATATAACACTACATATTATTTCTAATAAATTGGTTACCGCTGTATATCTTTATAGACAGAAGAGACCTTTTTGTTCACCCAATTCCCTCATATATCCCATCAAATAAATAGATTTCTGTATGGCGGTAGCAGACTTTAAAAAAAAAAAAAAAGCATTTTATGCAAATTTATTATTCATTTTCTTGGCATTATCAGACATTTAGTTAAAAGCAACCTGCTATGAAAGCAAGATCTATGTAGGCTGGTGTATTCTAAATTCGTTTTTGAGAGCCCCATTATTATATAACCATTCATTGAAAAGGACTCTGATAAATGTCCACTTTGATCTGCAAGGCTGGTGTGATACTCCAAATGGAAATGTGAATCCATTGGAAGGAGCCTCATTGAACCAGATATACCAGAAGGAAATTAAGATGCAAGAGATATGGTTTAATCAGGCTGCAATTGTACTAATTTAACTTACCTGGGAAGTGTAGGGCCATAACTTGGACAGTGCAGATCATGATTATTTCTTTAATCATTTCCACCTGGTAGGAGATGACAACTGTCTACCCTCTGCAGCTGATCCCGTGGCAGTTTGCACCAGAGAAATTTAGGCTGTCATGGAAGGTAGATGCTCTTCTTAAATGCGTGGGCTGCCAAAGGGTATGACTGCCCCTGGACAAGGCGTGTGTCCTATCAGTGCCAGAAGGCATACTGGAGAGAGCTAAATGTGGAAGTACATAGGAGTGTAACGTGAAGTTCCTAAGCCACCATGCTAAATCCACAGCTTGGGAAAGGGATTATGTGCTTGCTATTGCAGCTCAGCTATCCAGCCTCTTGAAGGTGTGCCTCTTCCCAAGGCTAATTTCAAGCATGATTTATGAGGGACACAACACCCAGTGGGTGAAGAACCCCACTAGATAACTGATGTCTGCCAACTGCAGCAGCATGCACCCATCTCTATTCCAATAACTCTCTAAAATGCCATGGTTAAAAAAAAAAAACAAATACACCTTGCCCATGTCAGCATTACTTTAAAGGATTTCTCATCTTCTATAAGAAAACTCTTGCATAAAAACTGATGCCATATTAATTCTAGGATGGGATGTTGAGAGTTGCTATTCTGTGTATGAGAGGACTCACACTTCAGGCGTCACGATTCATTATACTTAATACAACTTATATACACAAACTAGATGAGTCAGTGATTTACACAGAAATGATTCTTCTCGCCGTATGTTGAAGTATGTCTCCAGGAATAAATCTGCTTTAGATATTCTTTATTTCCTCAGGTATCTTAGAAGTTCCCTATTTGTTCCCACCTCTGAGTGACGCTGTACTGTAACAACCCCACAAAAAAGTGTAGCAGCACAACTGAGGGAAAAATGAGTGGTGACATGAGCCAAAGCAGGGTTAGGACTTGGGTGTTAGCTTTGTTGTGGAAAAAATGTGTCATTGCAACGCCAGGCTCAACTTTTTCCCCTCTTTAAAGTACCTACTAACGTGTTTTCCACAGCAGTCCCATTGAACAAACCCTCACCAGTTTTGCGCCGATGGGAAATGCACTGTATGCGTCAGTCTTGCATCTTTTCCTTTTTCATCTCTGACATGGAAGAATTAATTGTCCTACTGATGTTCTTCCTTATCCACATCACAGTAGGGTAGTTGTTTATAAACTTTTTCCTTCTGTGGAAAAGGAAATATGTGCATACAGAATGCAAGCTGTTATAAATATCATATTATTGTTCTACGAAATGGCGGGGAGGAACATGACACTGAAACCTACTTTCCATAAATCTGTCAGTTTTCTGGAATGAATTCGGGGATGTGCTGAAGCCAGTAGCAAAATTCCCATGATATCTTGGAACGCATAGTAATAGAAAATGAACATACCTCTGTAAAATTGTTTCATTTTGTTTGACAATTATCTCATTTCAAATGCCAGACCTGTGCATTATGAAAGCAGGTATCTTTTCAGTATACAGTATTGAAAAAGTTTGAAATTGAAGCCTGTGTAGCAAAATACCAGGCATCTTTGACTCCCGGTGTCTCCCTATGAATACTCATAATCTTTCAGCAGTGTCTAGGTATTAGCAATTTATTTGGTATGAGTACAATAAAAGCTTGTTCTTTAAAGCTTTATCCTGTGCTATTTGAAGTCAATAGGACTTTTGTCATTGGCTTTAAAGGAAGTGGGGTCAAAATCCTAATTAACAGTGTCAGCACCACCTATCAATCAAAGGGGGACTATTCATAACGAAACGTAATTACCAGAACAGGTTAAGATGCAAAGTAAGTATTAAAAGAGAGTATGTGCAGATGAAGTGTAAGACCTACACCTTTGAGATGCTGAATACTTTCTGATACTGGATGCCTTTCAGTTATTTAGTTATTATGTCTTGGCCAGGTTGCCTAGGCTTCTGTGCAGAAGGTGTTTGTAAGCTCACACCCCTGCGTAGCCCTGAAATCAGCTCCCAGGCTCCCAGGCACTGCAGAGAGCTCCCTTGAGGCTCTGTTCACTTCTGGCCCTGTGGTAATGCCATTATGGGGGTCCTTCTTTGGGTTCTCTGCGTGATTCTGTACTGAAAGTGCTCAGCTAGCAGGTAAAAGGGAATTCTCCCTCCCAGCTCATTCAACTCTGCATGCTCAAATTTGGGAGGCTGTATGTGCAGATTCCTTCTTGCAGTTATGAGCAATTTTCCGTATTGAAAAGAGTGAATGAAAACAGCGGAAAGAATTTGCAGTAGTGTAGTGTATACTGTGTAAGAATGTACATAAATGTAAGCATAAGTAATTTAGAATGGAAATATCCTTTTTTGGATTCCATTTTGGTTGACTCTCTAGAGTTAAAGTGCATGCATACCCACTGCCTAACTGCAGTAACATCAGTTTCTCTATTTCGTACAGCCCAGCTTTCTTTTATTTTACGTATGATCACTATTTAAATTATTTTGATTTGTAGTCTGTTCACATCTTAAGACATTTGGTATCTCATAAGAAGAAACAAAAGACATGGTATATAATGATATATAGAATATATATATATATCATATATAAATGCAATGATATATATAATCCCTATAAAGATCTAAGCGTAATTCCTCAAAACTTTATGTATAATTAAATAGGCAAAGGAATTCCAACAAAGGTTTTAGGATTATGTAGGAACATGAAATTGGTAAAAGCATTAAACAAAAGCCATCAGAGATAATCCTAAGAAATGTACAAAAAACCTCTTTGGACCTTGCAGTACAAAATCTTCCGCAGGAATTTGCTTGAAGCGTTATCAGCTCAAAATGAATGAGGTGCGTAACAGTGGATCAGCGGATGCAGTGTAACAGGAGGTATGCATAACATTTCTTCAGAATAGGTGTTTTCTGCGCAAGCAATTAAGTGAAAACTTGATATTTAAGTCTGAAAACAGGCAAACCTGTGGGAATAGTATTTTATAGTTAACAAGAAAGGTCTGGCCTTCCATTTCATTTAAAAGAGATTAAACTCTATAGGCCAATAGCTGTCAGCGTCATTTGCTTCCCTTGTCTCTACATATGGTGAAAGGAACCCTTAAAAAATTCACAGGGATAAAATGGGAAGAAAAAAAATTTGGATAAACAAGTATGCTTCTGAATAGCAGCCAAGAGAAAATGGATGTCTGGCTCAGCGTATGTCACTCTTTATTGCCAAAAATCTCTGGGAAACAAACTACGTTGGTAGGGTGTTCAGCATAAGCTAACTGAATTGGATGCTGAGTCTTACTGGAAAAGCAAAGTAAAGAAAACATTACCCTAGGGCTGCACAGGTTTCTTTGAAAATGCCTCAAGTCTGCAGCCTGCTTGCCTTTGGGAGATGAAGAGAGAAAATGGCCCAGCCAGGCTCTCAGAGCAGACACAGTCTCCAACCTGCCACCCCTGTGCGGAGGTGCGGGTACACGGGCTTCCGGCCTCTGTGGTGCCCAGAGCTTTCGGGGGGTTTCGTCAGCAGAACAGGCTGAGCAGCAGGGAGAGGATTCACAGAAGTTTTACACTCCTCTTTGCTGCCAGGGAAGTGACTCTAACTGAATTACAGTGCCTCCCAATGGGTCTTGTATTTGTCACTGGGAAGCCGCTCTTACTGAGACAAAGATAAGAAGTTTCGTAGCTTTGTAGCATAGTCCACTGTAAATCCTGATGATTAGACTCCCAGCTTCCAAAAACTTAAAATGGGTACATGTAGAAATGCTAACTTTTTCTGGTAATTTCGGATTTCCTTTGTTGTCTTCAACAATATGTTTTCCCAAAATTTAATTAATTGCTTATTAGTTTTTACAAAAAGTAGTCTTGTTCAATTTAAGCTTCATAAGTCTTTTTGGAATGGAAAAAGGCTTTGGCTTCACAGAACCAGAAGCTTAAAATTCCCTAAGAAGTGTAGAAGAAAAATAAATTTTAAATTCCTAACTGGTTTATGAGGACCCCATTAAATTGAGATGCTGCCCATTGAAGACCTAAGACAACAGCAATGGCATTTGCCAGAATAGTTAAGCAACACTACTTTCATAACATATCAGACTAAAATTCTAACTATAATTTACTGTGTCTCATAATGATGTACTTAGAAAAGCAAATTCAGCCTCCTGAGTATTTAGCATTTGAAGGAGATGCTGAACATTTATAAGGTAATTTTAAAAAATAATAACATTTCTGATGCACAAAACTGAAATGCATTGAAGATCTCTTAATAATGTTAACACCTCAACATGGAAAACCAAACAAAATTCTTTACAAAAATTAAATCAGATGTGGTAAATAAAATCAATGTAAAAACCTAATTAATCACTAAGGTACAATTTAAAGTAAGATTTAATGTACAATACTAATTTATGAAAAGTAATAGTTTTGTTAGTAGAGAATAAAAAAGTACTTTAAATTTAACCAAATTCCAAAGAATAGCTAATTATCTTCTTATCTGATTGTTTTTAAAATGCTACTAGACCTCCTGGTGAAAGTCCTCCAAAAAGTGTGTTGGTTTCTAGGACTTCCTTTATGATCATTACTAACTTCTGTATATTCATCATTTGACAGAAGCCCTAGAGATGAATGAAGAGTGTCTGAAAGTAGCCTTTGCCCAGTATTTCTTCTGAGACAATGACATGAATATCCTCCAGAGATTAAGCCAAGGTTTTGAGGATTGTGGTTCTGGATTTCAACACCTAAATCATACCTGTGTCTCACTGTGGGCACCAATCTCTTTCGTAGATCATGATATAAGTAAAGCAGAAGAAGTCAGGAAACTGAACCTAAGTCTCTTAAAGGCTTAATTTAGTACAGTCACCATGGGTCCCCTCTTCCCATCGTACAAATGTGCCAAATATATATTTGAACATAGACCACTCTGAAAATTATTTTCTCTATATAGAATCATTGCAGGTAAAATAAAATATGCTAGTTCCTTGCCTTAGAAAATAGAGCCTTTTTAAACAATGGAAACAGTGCCAATGTTGCCTAGGGCAATGGCAAAATGAGTTAATAACAATCCTACCAAGTGACTATCTTCATTAAATTATATTATTTAATAGAAAGCTTGTGTAAATTAATCCAGATCATATATAGGAAAAGAAGGATGGCTAATTTCTACTTCTAAAGGAAAAAAAATGACATTTTAATTCAGAGCTGTTACATTTCTAAGAGTCCTTGACTTATAATGATAGGCTGCATTTTGAATAAATCAATTGCAGTGTTCTCCACTGGGAATATATAATCTGTCTCAAATCTCACATTTCATTTCATACCACTAGCATATTCATGTCTTCTCTACAATTGCGATTATTTAAAGAAAATAGAAGAATCAAAAATAACTCTGTTTTTAGGATTATGTCTGGAGGTATAAAATAACAACTATTCAAAGCACTACATCTACTTTGTTTCACAGAGTTGAGGACTGAGGGCAATATTACCTAATCAGAAAATACCTTGGAATTTTGCCTAGCTTTTGCCTGCCCATACTTCATTTTTGTTCTGTTTCATAGTTGTGTTGTGTGCATTCAGCCCAAAATTCCACTCCTTGAATGGGCAAGGCCCATAAACATCTCCCAGTCTACTTGACATGATGAGTCAAGTGGTGAGACTGACCCGAGGATTAAGGAAAGAGGAATAACTAAGATGGCAGGAGTTAGCTTTTGCTGGGTCACAAGTTTGTATTACTTGAAATAGCAAACATTTTTTGATTGCCCTTTTTTTTTCTCAGTAAATTCTCCACTGCATCCCAGGAACTTGAGGAAGCCAAATTCAACGTGTTACAGTAGAGCACTGGTTTTAGAGGAGAAAGCATTTGTGTTTGTAAGTCGTCTTCCTTTTGGCATCGTATGGCTTACAGCAAAACAAGGAAGAAGCGTTTTTCTCGTGCTCCCCAGTTAAAGTCTCGTATCAGCTTTCCTCACTAGGAAGTAGGTTTTTGTAAGGGGAGGTTTGAAGTCAATTTAACAAATGACTGTTTTCTTGGGGGTTTAGGCCAATGATGCGTGTTAGCTTTCGGGTTCTGTTTTGTTCTGATGATTTTTGCCTTTCTGCTGGTTGACCTCACATAAAACCTCTGCTTTCATTACGTTTTTGCAGTGGCTGATCCTCCTCTTCCCACCTTGAGAAGGTGTAGATTTACATCAACTGGAAATAAGAAACTATAATTGAAGTATCTTATTATTTTTCAGTGTTTTCTCATGTTCTGAATTTCTCTTACCTCTTGCTTTTTTGTTCAGTCTCTGTTTCTTATTTGGTCTCGTTTCTCCTAGTGATCTCTATTTCATAGAAGCAATAGCAGTGGAGTAAATGCAAGATCTTTATGTAGGCGTTAGTGTGATAGCTGAAATTCTTGAGTAATCTCGTTGCCCAGCACTACCTCTGTATCAGCCAGACTCATTATCAGGTTTTCCAAACTGCGCCGCCTTTACTAAATCACACAGATGAAACAAAACCTTTTCACCTTTTTCCTACATGCTTGCAACATGCAATCAGTGTGGAATTTTACCAATAACAAGCTCTTTGCAGTAATGTTCTGCTGCTCTCTTGTGCTTTCAGTACTAGGCTCTGAAAATACCTTGTAAAAAGCAAGGACTGGATTTTGACATGCTTATATGTTGCTGCCCAGAGCATGGGTGAAGCAGTGCAGAAAGGCCAGGAAATAACCTGTGCACAACCTCCATAAAGGCTGGCCATAGCAGACAGTCCTGTAGCTGATGATACGGAGCAGTTTCCCCCTCCCAAGACAAGGAAAGCAGAAGCCCAACCTGGTTCAGCATGACCTCCCGGCAGGCACACTTCCCAACTGCAGCCTCGCATCAGGGTGACCCAAAAGGCACTAAACACCCGGCTAATGTAACAGTCAGCATGGCATAAAGTGCAAAGCAGAGCAAAACAGGAGTGAATTAATGTTAGCGTGAAGCCTTGATTGCAAAGGCAGGAATGTTGGCCCCATCATAAGTTAGTAAAAGCATTTGAAAACATTTCTAGAATACCCACACAGACCTCTGTAAATTGTGCTCTAAGGTGATAATGATATGCTCTATGGAGGTCCTTCTTGTGATTCATTTTCTTTTGTGATCCAGGAAAAATGATAACCACTCTTCCACAGGGAAAAATTCAGTTCATCTGACCAAGCACAACATCTGCAATGCTTACATTGAAAGAGTTACCCAAACTTTATCCAAAGTAGAGAGAAATACACCTTCTAGGTCCTGATCCGTATCGACCTAATAGAGCTGTATAAATCAGGTCATGTGAATCACTCTGTAGAAATGCCATGAGGCGTAAAAAAAGCCAGGGATAACTAAACTGCGCTGTGGACACCAAGTGTTAATAGAGGTGTTTCCTAGAGGGTATCTCTGACTGCCTCCCCTGCTGCCTTGATTAGCAGTCCAGGACAGGAGAAGTAATTATCTTATTGCTAAGATTAGGTCCATCTCCCCTTTCAGTTCCTTCAATTTTAATATTTTGTATTCAAATCAAATACCAGTGTCTTATTTTTAAAGGGAGAACAGTATATATGAAATCAGTGCTCTAAAGTTATGTCAGTAGATGAGTTTTGCCCTGCTCTAGGCTTCACCAAACAAATATACTTGAACACAGCTCCCTGTTTGTGAATTCCCAACAGCACTGGAACATTGCGAGGTATGTCTTGTCTCAGTGTCTGGCTTTCGTTTTAAACTGCACTAATTGCTTTCGCCTCCTCTCAAACATACAGTACTGTGTGCACTGAAAAATGCCACTTCCAGCATGTGGCTGCCATAATGCTTCATAAAATCTACTTTAAAAATATATTTCTGACCAGAAACAGAACACCAAAATACTTCAAGCATCTCTCCCTGCCCTCCATATGACTCATTCTTGCACTTAGAGATTGGAAGCTATTTTAGATAAATAGGATAAAGAGAAAAGAACTACCAGATCAGGATGATTTCACATATGGATGTTTGTACTTAAATACATTCATAGTCTGACTATGTGATGTGAGCAGATCCATTAGCTTCAAAGTGAACTGCACCTGTAATTAGGTTTAGAGGAATATAATATTAATTAAAAATACACATATGCTGTGGGGTATTTTGTGTGAAAGAATGTTTTCCATTCCTCCAATTTTGTTCTAATAGTTATTAATTCTGTGCAAAATAATTAAGAGGTTTGGACTAAAATGCATTAAAGAAATCTCTTTCATGGCAAGCTGAAGAATGCATACCAAATGTACTGCAGTTTTGTCTCCAGTGATCACAGATCACAGTTTTTAAAGAGATCTATTTCACTTGGTCAGGTAATGGCATAAATTTGGCCATGTTTGCAGTTTGTCATGAGACTAATTAGGAAAATACATGAACCATGATGTATTTTTTTTCTCTCTTTTTAAACCTGAATATGAGACCTTGCCACTGACTTCATCTGTGGAAGAAAAAAGCCATTAGATTATATTATGAGCTATCGCTGTTTGTAACTTGTATTACAGTGGTACCAGGCTGCCTCACATTAGATGACATTTCCATTATATAATAACACATTATAAACTTTAGGCAAGTTGCAGTCCAAAGTGGAAAGACAGATCAGGGAATTAGTCAGAGTTCCTTGTTTCCAGTGGAAAGAAAAACAAAAAACTTGACTGATAATAGGCACTCCTGAACTGAAGCGATGTAACTAACTGTAAGCCTACAAAGAATCTCCTCCCTGGTCAGAAAGTATAGAGGTGCTAGTTTGGTATTAAGCACACGTTAGTCCTTTTGAATAAACAAGGACATATTTTTAAGATTAAACATGTTCTCCAGGGCTTTCTTAATTGGCTACCAAAATGACTTGCACACAGTCACACAGAGAATTTATGACATACGGGATATGGGATTTCGTAAATCACAGTGAAGTATATCAGCTCTAAGATTTCACTATCTTCCATGAAAACAATTGAAAAATAATATTTGTAGATATTAAATACTCATAATAAATACATAGTTACATGTAAAATGGTATCTAACATAATCCCTTCCATTTTATTTGCTATCGGATAGATTATATTTTCCAGAATCCAATAATGCAAAAATAAATAACTGAGTATTTCTGAGAAGACGTCGAGAGCTGAGAATCTTATAGCTTGACTGGGACATGAAAGATGTCAGCTAAGGCAGATGGCAACAGATGAAAAGATAGTGTTTGCTGTTAGTTTGATAATAAGAGGGTGAGTGCTCCAAAGTTCACTCACAATTCTCCAGTATCTTGCAATAACTATAAAGTCTTTTCACAGCAACAATAACACATTTTATATAGGAGTTACGATTTGGTAACCTTTCACAATTTCGTTGCCTTCATTTCATTGCATAGGACCATGATGGGGTCCCTTTGAAATGCTGAGAGATAAGAGACCAAAAAATGAAAAGAGAAAGTGTGGGAGGGAAAAAAAGGTGAAAGGTTTCTGCTCAGGGATCTCAATTAATAAATCATTGATCAAAACCTGAATCAGCAAAGTTCAATGATTTGGTCACAGCTGGCCTTTATTCTTTCTATCAATTCATATACAGTCAATATCCTATTATATTGCTACTTTGAAAAGACGTCTGGAGGAATAATGTGCTTGAACAGTGCATTCCAGTTAACATAACTGAGTGTAACGAAGAGATGCATTTTTTTTACCAGTTATCAAAGAAATAAATAGGAGCTATAAAACCTACAAATGGCACAGGTACTGCTGCAACAGTTTGGTCATTAATAGGTAGCTGACATTGGTAAAATCTGTACTACTAATCTCTAGCTTGAAGCATGAAAGAATGATTTTTTTTTTTTTTTTTTTAATAGGTATTGCTGGAGTCAATACTTCCACTTCTTACTGATTCCCAAGGAAATCGTATCTTCTGAGTACCTTAAGCCAGTGTTAACATGCTATGGAACTTCATTCACCATATCATGTTGAAATTAGCATTAGGCAACTGTAGCTATATTGTTATTATACAGCTATATTTTATATACATTACTATAGCAATTAGCTGTATATATTAGATGCACAGAAATGCACCCTATAGTTGGTTATAGTAATTTTCAGCCAGCAGTGGTTAACGTGCTTGCATTTACACAGGGCGCAGTGCACATCTTGGCTGAGTTCTCTGCGTCTGTGGGACTCCCCTGCGGGGCAGGCAGTGCTGGGGGGCACAAGCACGCTGCAGGTGGGGTGCACCCCACAGCCCTGCTCGGTTTAGTGGGAACCTTCCACATTCGTCACTGGGGCTCCAGTGCCATACGGGATCTATAGGATCACTGCCAGTGGAAGTGATAGCATGCTGAGTGCTTCCAGGATTCAGAATAGTTTGCCGAATAAGGTACAAAACAATAGCCAAAACAGAAGGTATTAGTGATGGTACAGTGCAAAAACTGTGTCAGAAAAAGAGAATTTTCAGTTAGAAACCCACTACTGATAATAGTTAAGAATACGTAATATGTATAACATGGAAATAATCTGTATACTATATAGATGGCGGTTAATAGCATAACAGTGAGGGTTAGATGTGTTGTTTCTCTGCTCAGTTACAAGGAGAAGATACTTAATCTTTTGATCCCTTGGAAAACGCTTATTTGAAGACAGCTGAACTGGGAACAAAGTACTAGGAAAACTGTTTCATTTTGCGTTTTCTATTCTGTGTGCAATTAAATTAAAAAGGTAGCTGTGCTGTTGATTAGCTATGGGGTTGTGCAACACCTGCTAACTTGCAGCAGATCTGGCTGCATAGAAAAATTGACGTTTTCAGAGAAACATCTTTTCCTTTTCCCTTTCCTTTTCCCTTTCCCTTTTTGCAATTTTCCTTTTTACTTTTCCTTTATTTTTTCTTTCCTTTTTCCTTTTTTCTTTTTCTTTTTATCTTTTTTCTTTTGTTCTTCTTTCTCTTTCCTTTTTTTTTTTTTTTTGATAGCTAGAAAAGCAGGAGAGGCTGCAAGACGATGAAGCCAATACCGAACAAGAAGGCAGCATTCCCATCCCCAGCAAAGCTTTGCAAGCTAGCCAGACTTAATATCAAAAGCCCTGTTAATGTGGTGTGATGGGTATGAGTGAACCAAGCAGCCCAGCTTTGGCCTGCTCCCTCCCCTCCCTCCCTCCGCATTTCTCATAAAGGGAAGGGGAAGGAGTGCCTGCCTGGAAATGCTGCTGGGGTGGGGAGGCGAGGGGGATGGGGTTATTATGGAAGCACAGCAGTATCCTGACCTTGATTTCATCAGAGGGGAAATCTGTGTTCTGATGGCCCATAAGCTTGACTTGTAAATGCTGAGATGGTTGGCTGTATTATACTAATTGCCATTTAAATTACTTCTTGCCATCAACTACATGGATGACAACTTTCTGCTGCTGGTACCAGGCTCTTAAAGGCTGCCTGCTCGGCTTCCTTCCCCCATCCTTACGCTGCAAGTGGTGAATATGAGTGCTGATGAATATGAAACTGGAACTTCTGCATGTTGTAGCAATAAGCCCATTAGAAATTCAGTTTACAGCCTGACCTTTGTTCTCTGAGGAGGTTCTAACGAACTTATTACCAGTTTGGCTTTGCTGCTTGCTAGTGCTTGTGAACATGTATGTACAAGAAATTACATTAAAATGATATACTAATCTAGTAATATATTAATCTTCCATCCTTAGAAAATTCTGCTAGAGAGCCACTGGGGTATAAGGAAAAAATTTATTATAAAAAACAGTACTGAACGGAAAGAAGGGACTACTAAAATTGGAGCATTTTAATTGACCATTCTAGCCGCCTTCAGCACTTCAGTTTAGTTCGAGGGAAAGGCAATAAAAAATACCAATTTCCTAAAATGAGAGATATGTTATCCATTGCTTTATAGTTATAAATGATTCCTGTATGCATTTCCTTACCTGCTTCCAGTGGTAAATCTGTAAGTGTGACTCCTTTGTTTAGTTACTGTTTTTTTAATTAAAGATAATAATTCAGATGTCAACATGTTCATTTGTCCAAACATTAGAGCAGTAGCTGTGGAGTACAAGACTGAGCAGAGGTGAAGCCATTTACTGTCACACAGTGTATTTTGCAGCAGTTGTGAGAGATGCCATGCATAGTTGTTTTGAAGGGTTCCTTTTAGATCCCGTTCTGATTTGACCCATCTTTTCTCAAACAGTTGAGCTGTCTTTCATGCAATTTCATTGTTTATTTGTAGTGGACTATCACAAGACTTTAGCCATGGACATGATCCCAGTGAAAACACAACTTAAGTACTGCTTAGAAAACAGATTGCAAAAGCATTATTTTTGGTGGCTGTATCATTCCACACAGGCACAAGGGTATCACCGATTTCACCCATATCCCAAAGGACCAAGATAGAGTTTTATTTTTGCACTCGGCCTGAAGTTTGAAAGAAAGAGTTTCTTTCACATCATATGTCCACTGCAAATTTCTTGGTCCAAGGCAGAATTTTACCAGACTGCTTGCTCCACAGGCCAAAGAAAATAATCAGCAAAACTTAAGAATATGTTTTGTAGGGCATATTATAAGATAAGGAAGTAGGCATAGATTCCCATCGTCAGTAGCCAAAACCATGTGGAAACGTGCAGACTCCTTAAATGCTACATAACAGGAGCTCCTCTTAACTCTAGTGGCAACAAAAGATTTAAGAACTGAAATAATTTGAAAACTGTGAAGATCTTTTCATTAAAGGCTGTGAGGCTTCAGAAGTTCAATCTGGACGATCACAACAGGTTTCCAGTGTTCCCTATTCTCAATAAACCCAAATACCGGGGTGTCACACGTTTGCACATGTTGTGAGTCTCTGCGGCAGGGGAAGGGGCTGGAAGCAGTGTGACAGGAGAGACGCAGCAGAGCCGTGTTTCTAAGGTTACCGTAGCAAGAATGATGGTAGCTGTTACACGGTTTTATATAGCTAGACTCCAAATCCTTACATAGGTGCCGTAGCCCAAATAATCCATGTGGAGTGTGATCTGGATACGCTGTCACTCTCATTGCTTCATAAGATGCCTCGTCCCAGCCGTTACAACCAGCAGTAGTGGTACTGCAGGTGGTGCGGCAGCACTTGGGCTGCCACTGGCAGCGGCGTCTCTGCATATTGATTCGTGTCAGGCCATGTGCGTGTGTAAAGGCAGTGACCATTACTCCCCCACTTTGCTCACTGGCATCCTTACCCTTCTCAGACACACACCTCCAAAAATGTCTGCAGGCCTTACTGCTCCCCTGCGTGCGTCCAGCTGCACTCCCTGCTCCACCAGCTTCTCTACATCTTGTCAGCCCTCTTCTCCTACCTTCTCCTGCTTTGCCTCTTCTCCATTCCTGAGCAGGAAATCAATATTCTGGCACTTGTGGGCTCTGAACAGATCACTTGGCAACATTGACCTGGAAACCTTTTCTGAGGAGAAAAGGTTTATATCTCTGTGTTAAAAGCTCTCCTAAGAACGTCTGCCAAGCATCTGGACAGAAAACACTTCAGTGCCTCTTACAGAACCTATAGAACCAGCCTAAAACTGTCAGGGAAAAGAGAAAGCAATATGCACCATTAAAAGTAGCCTGCGAATTTGATAGCCAGTTTCTATGGGAATTGAGTCCTTTTTTTATTTTTTGGGATGGACTGATTTACATGTGAACTTTTTCTTTTAAGGTGGTTGTGTATTTGAAGTAAATTATTTCCAGTGATTTCTTTCCAAAGCAATGTTTCTGTTGGTGTCTAATGTTATTGATAATGAAGATATTTATCAGCGTCTTTAAAAGTGGTAAATTCGTACTCAGAACTAATAAGAGAACACTTACTATCTTCGCAGCTTATAAAAGTGACATATAAAAATACTGAATGCAGAGATGTCCTTCAAACACATTTTGATGCTGTTATTAAAATAACTGAAGTATTGCATAAGACAATAACCACAAATTCAAATATACTCCATTAAAATCTCACCATAACTATTTAAACTCTTGCTATGAACATCTTCCCTTCCTAGCACAAAATTTAGAGCTCTCTGGAATCACTTGGATCTTGATCTCTGAAAACCATTCAGAAATCTAAGGACAAGTACGATGGAGTTATTCTGGTTCTCACTGACAGCTGAAAAAACCCTTCTCTGTCCTTACTAAAGATAATCATTATTATTTCATCTGTTAATGTCAGCGGCAGAAACATGATATTATATTCTGTTGCCTTTCAAGGTGTTTTGAATAGTGAGTGAGTTACTTTTCCCCAGAGATTTGAAAATAAACGTCCTCTGGAAATCTGGCAAGATAAAAGAGCTCCAGACAATACCAAATTAAAGCTCAGCATACACAGTTTTTACTTTGCTGATGTGAAACAAATCTTCTACTTCAAAGCATTTAATTTTTCAAGGTCAAATTGAGGACGTAGTTGCATTTTCCTGTACACTTCAATAACTAAACAAGCGGCTGAACCCACTTGTTGCCTTTGAAAATCTCAGTGAAGGACTTTCCCGAGCAGGCTTCCAAAGCAGTCCAACAATAGAACAAAGCAAGTTTCAGTGGCTTTAGGAGCCATCAAACAGCGTATGTCTGCATTGCAGGGCCACGTTCACCAGTGAAGAGAAAAAGTTGTGCATGTGTCTCTTTGGCATGGCCATCTATTAACCCAATTTCTTCCTTCTTAGCTTTTCTTTACTTAAAAGAAAGGAAGTGTTCAAAGCCTAACTTGCTAAAGGGAAGTGTTTGTGGTTATTTAGCTACAGGAAACATATACTCATCTGTAACAATAAGAAATACATATGGACAGAGTCATTCTCCTTAAGATGTTTCTTCCCATCTGTCGGCAGCTGAAAGCTTGTTTTAAAAGAAGTATAGTTAAAACCTGTATTCTCTAATGCATTTGTAGACCTTGCTTTAATTTAAATTGCCTTCGAAAAAACCGATGTGTTACATTTGGGTTTATGTAAAGACCCTACAATGTGTTTCATTTACTGTAAGGAAGTGCTTTAGTGCGCCGGTATTACCAGTCCTTGTAGGATGTATTCTTTCCCTCCGCAGCATGACTTACCTCTTCTTCGCTAGAAAGTGTTTCTTGATCCATTACTGAGAATATGATGTTGGTGTGGTTTTGCTGGCTCATTTTGAGTTTGGTAAACATGAGAAGTACAACTTGGCACTTGAAATCGTTAAGATTAAACATTTGCGAGACTGGGCTGTTCACTGTGCTGGACACATACAAGCTGCTGACTGTGATTTTTTCAAGTGTCTATAATCACTATGAACATTGAATTTCTATACTCTGTTCAGTGGTTGAACAGTTCCAGGTTATTGCTTGATGAGGAAACAACAGTATTAGGACAATCCTCAGGTTGCATGGCAAAGTCAGTGTCCCAGCAATTGAGAGTCCACACAAAGAAAAAGCATGAAGACGAAGTACTTTCTTGCCTTGCTGGGAGACTCTGGTCCAGACTCCATGCTTCACTTGATCTATACACTTATTTTTATTACCATAATTTTTTGTCTTTTACAGTACTATTAATTTTCCATGGACAGCAGTGTTCATTTTATACCCATGTGTATATTATGCCTGCTTTAAAAAATGGCCAAAATAAAAATTTTAAATGTTTTATGAATGCCTGAAGGCCCCCTATCAATATCCACAATGTGGTATAGAGCAGGGCTGCCAAATAAACTTACACCATTAGCATCTAGTGAGTTGTCTTGGCAACAGAAGAAGGAATCTCACCTCACAGCAAGACTGTGCTGAATGCCCTGTTTGTGACTGATTTCAGTAAGTTACCTGCTACAATGTATGAAATGGATGAAGATTTCAGATTGGGATTGTCATTCTGGCTATGTAGAGTTCGCAGTCTTCAATGTTTTTTAAATGCTACACATAAATTAATTTGCTTTGATGGACTCTGGCCATGCCCAGCTCTTTTTTTTCCCCAAGTTTCGCCACTGGTGGCCCCTCAGAGTTTTACTAGAGTAAAACTTAACTCGGAGGCCTCTCAGAGCCATTTTCATATTTTCCCCTTTCTATATTTCTAGTCTTTTTCCAGTCTTTTTAAGTCTTTTATAGTGTGTAAATGCACACTGCAAACAAAAAATTTAGTGCAGCTAAATGTGAAGGGATCAAATACAGGTTTTTTCCTTGCTTGTCCTTCCCTGTTATGATTATTAAAGCTGCTCTGAGTCTGAGCCTTTAGCAGAATATTTTAAATATATTTGTAGCAGAGAGAGATACCTGTCTGTAAGTAGTTTCTTGCAGCAGCACCTCTTTCAAACCGTAATGTTTCGCTATCTAACAGTACTTCTCATCATGCTGTATTGCCCCTCCTTGCAGTTCTTGTTCCATAATTAATTTTTCTCTTCTGTGGTCCCAGGTGCCCAGTGCTTTATTGAATAAAGAAGCTGATAAGTAAACATAAGTAAGTTACAGAGCTTCCTGGAACAACAGGCCTCTGTCCCTTTCCCTTAAAAAAAAAAAAAAAAATCCTGCTTTTTATTCACTTTTCATAGAGATAAGACTGATGGAGAGAAGTGCTGATAGCATTTGGATAGCAATAGCAAGGAAAAAATATATCTTTCAGAAACATAGGCAATTATCATAACTATAGCAGTCCCTCTCCCGGCATCATCTAAAAGGCTGTAGTCCAGAAGTCAAAATTTAACTTACTCCAAATGTTGACGTGAAGGAACAACATGCTAGGAGCTCCCAGCACTGAAGGCTCACCACTCAGAAGTAGAGACCACAGAAATTGTCAAATACGACTTACGTGTTAAAAAGAGAGGATGCATGGTGAGAATTTTCAGAGATTCTACAGATTTTGTCCCTAAAGGGTTAGCAGGGTAAAGCTGCACCTCAGACATATGAATCAGTGCTCAGTACTGATACTCCCTGACCATGACAAGATTTCAGGATTCTTGGAAATAAATACATTTCCAAACAACTGATCCAACATTAGCCCTTTTGGAGGTCTGTACTTTTGACTGATTCTGCAATCCTAAGAAACCTTATTCATTTTAAGTCCCAGAGTGGACTGACTTTTCCTTCTGAACAACACCCTGAAGACATCACTTCTCGGTGACCATGCTAAATAAATGAGCCATTTGAAAAAGATAGTATCTCTTGTGCATATTCCTACTTTCTACATAAATCACATCCTGTGGAAGGAAAAGTGTTTGAAGAACTGATTCATCAACATCTTTGATGTCTATGACAACTTCAAATAAAAAAGCTCCAAAGGAGAACTTGATATTCAGTGCTTTACAACTTCTCTTTTCATTTCCTTAAGGAGGTCTCGGTGCAAACACTTTCCAACATTCGATCAAAGCTCAGGATAGTCTCTTAAAATGTGTTGGCGTTAGAAGAAAGGGCACTGCCACTCACATACAGTCTTGCAATCAAAGAGATGAAAATACACAGTAGCTCACCCATTGTAGTACATGTGAAATAAAGAAACTGTTGATTTAGCTTACCCTCTGCAACTTTCTACCTTTAGGAAACATAGCATGTATGGAATAATAGATCTTTTCTTATCTCTAATGAGGACGAAGATTTTTTTGTCACAGTTGAAATAAAAAGCACCAGTCAGTATAGCCTATCCAATCCAGATCTTTCCTCCAGTCTTTCTGTCCCTTTCCCTGAGTCTGAGGTCAGAAGTCACTTTTTAATTTGTGGTTGGATTCTTTTCTCCCCATTTATCTGGAACTCCCTTTTTCTTTATTCACTCCAAGACAATAAATCACCTTTTCTTTTAAACTCTCTCCATAAAAATCTGGCTTTTCTCCTTAACTTATAATTGGCTGTCTTGCTGTATGGTGTTCTCTGATACTTATCTAAAAGCAAGTTATATAATGAAGAGCATGGAAAAGACATCCTTACTTCTTAAAAACTTTTCTAAGCCTGTAGCTGGTTTGGCAATATGTCAGAAAAATGACTCTTGCCTTTATGTTTCCAGAACAACGTCAGGAAAAAAATCCTTCATCTCATGTCTGAATTGTTTAAAAAGGATGCTGTGTTCCCGACTCCCATACTATCCACCCATGTCATGAAGGATTGTCGTTAGAACAATTCCTGTGGAGAAAGACTGAGTCTCTTGCGCTCATTGTTTGCGTTTCACACAACAAACCAATAAATCACTGTTCTGGCAACGGCATTCACAGGAAGCAAGCGAGCACAGCCAGTCCCACTTGCTGCAGACGTTTTCTTTCCTAAGAGTTATGTCACCTCTTCCGTGGACACCTTTGAGTGCTCATTTGTAGTGCTACAGGTCCGGCTACACAGGAGGCCTCTGGGCAGGCCTCCTCTATCATCCCCTGCGGTCTGTCGTTAGGAAACAGGGCCATCCTGCTGCGGGGCTGGGACCAAAGCCTGTGCAATCTGCTGCGAGATTCTCACTGGCATCAGGGGGCTTTGGAACTGACCTTGCCTCTGTGCCAGGCCCTGGTTTCCTCACCAAAATGAGTAATCTGCATCGCACTTTACTCTTTCCGTGTATCCTGAGCCATAGCATGATCTCAGAAGACTGAACAAGGGTGCTGTGGCAGTGGCAGATGTTTGACTTCTATCTCACTTTGGTGGCAAAAACCCCTGGTCACTCAATTCCACCCACATGTTGTGGCTTTAAGAGTGGTGCTGTGAAGCAGATCAAGGGATACTTCTGGTTGAAAAACAATTTTGAAAAAGAAGGATTTCTATGTAGCCGGATCAGTTCCCTTGGCTATACAAATGCTTTTGCTAGCATGGTGCAAGAAAGCCTAAATGAGTATGAGGGGGAGTGAGACAGGGATCAGCTCCTTAAACCAGAGGCATCAGCTCCTTAAGCCAGTGTAGGAAGTTCTGATTTAGCATGTCCTGCAACCTAGCATGGTAGGGATCTATAAATTCTTACAGAGATGAGCACCAGAAATCATTACAGTGCTTTCCTAATTCATGCCTAGGTCATATTTACTGCAAAACTTTTTCACAGAATTTTCTGGTTTAGTGCAGCTACAGACAGATATTGAAGTTGTCAGTGCATTAATTCATTGGTTGTCATCAATCTCTAGCCTACATGTCCATCAGTATCCTTCAGATATACCTATGTTATAAATGTTTATTTAGAACTACCTTTCAGAGTTGTAAAATGGCAGTGATAGAGGATGTGGTCCACAGAAAATAGCCAGAGGATGCTTCCAGTGACACTGCTGTTTGGCACTCGGTGGGCAAGTGAAGCGTAATGCCAGGTCTGTGAAAGGCTACTAATGTTAACAGGCAGGATTCAGGAGTTTACCAAGGTTGGAGTCAGACGATGATTATTGCTCATACACACAGTAAGCTGTAAAAAGCTGCTCTCTCTTACATGAGGGCGAATGAATTTCTTCAGGCAGCAGAGAGCATTCCCTCAGCTGTGCTGCAGCACACCTTAATTGCACTTGTTCTGGGTTATCTGTTGCCTACTAACAATAAATAGCAATAAAAAATTTGCAGTATGTTCACACAGTCGAAGGTCTGGGGAAGTCAAAACACCTAAAGCCATTATTGAACCCTGAAGCAACCCTGTAGATGCTATACATTATTCTAGAAATACTGAAGAAATCCTGAAGCTTCTTTCTTCCTTGCTTAACCAACCAAAATAAAATCTAAATAAAATCATAGCGACTTTTCCATAGAAAACATTTGCATATTTTAATTTCCATCCGAAATTGTGAGCTTGGATTTTTACTAGGAAGACAATACACTTCTAGGCTCCTTGTGGTCCTATTTCATACACTTGCATCCAACTTAAAGCAGACTAATTTACAATGGAAAGAGTGCCTCATTCATATGTAATATGTACTAAAAAGAATACTTAAGTTCAGGTTTCTTATAATGAGTGCATATATTTGATGTATTCAGTTTTCTATAATCTTCTGCCTTACAATTAATCTATTTTATAACATCAAAGGGCAAAAGGGGCTGTGGCCATTGCCGCTTTGTAGCCTAGTCAAAAATACCTACAACATCAATGAGCTACACTTCACTGGCTTTCACTGTGCAAGTCAAATGTTCCCTTGTAATGGACGTACTTGGTCTGCAAGGACAGAACATTCTCAGAGTGTAAGTGGCTTGTTTTTTACCTCATTTGCACTGATTTCTAAGTGGTCACTGTTGCTCAGGAACTAGACAGCTAAACTAAAGAGTGTCAAAACAAGTGAAGATCATACGGTCATTTGTATCCAGGCAATGCCCTACGACGGGGTTTTACACAACGTGATCATTAGTAAGAAATTCTATGAGGAAAAAAGTCAACTTAAAATACACTAGAAAAATTTCAAAGCTTGTTAAGAAATTAAGTTTCGGTTTATGTTCTTGCATGTCGTTTAATGCCTATACTCTACTTGAGCCAAAGTGCTGTAAGATAAAAGTGTCACAGTTTTAGACAGTTCTGATGCTACTATTCTACATCTGCTTAGTACATTTCTCATCCTACAAAAGAAACGTTGTAGATCAAGTTGCAGATTCTACATGTGTTTGAGAGTGAATGAGAGTGTCCTACATTTTAACGTGTAATATACAACACAAACACATGATATTTTCCTCACCTGTTAATATATTCTGTGAGTTGAACCATCTGCAAGGCAAGTTTTTCCCTATCTCTGGGAGCCAAAAGCGTGTTAGCAATCAATCAAGGTAACAACATCCACTTCTCCTCTAAAACTATCTCCTCTTCCCCTCGCTCCCCACGGTCATTCAGTCTGAAGCTGAAAAAAACTAAAAGCAAGCTCATCTACCTGTTCCAACCAGAAATCTGTTCCAAAGTCTCTCTGGGACCAACAGTCCTTGGGGCAGTGGGGTGTCTAAACAAATCACCATGTAAAACGTTTTTTGAAAAGCGAGCCAACTGTTTTGCTACAGCGCTCTGCTCAGCTCAGACCGTGGGTGTCTAAATGTCCATAGCAGGAATGCAGGAGGTAATTACCCACCTGGAGGAGATGCTCAGGGGGAGGAGAGCAAGAGCAATTGTCAGGAGAGCACAGTGACACTGTTGGGCTCTTCCCCTAAGGAAATCTTGGTGAGTGACCGTCCTAAATACCCAGGGCCTTGGAGGATGCATCAGCTGGGCCCAAAGGTGCAGGTCATGTCTGACATGCCCTTGCTCATTAGTGTCTCCATGGTGTAATGTAGCACGGTATGTTTCTGATTTGCGTTACCAACTTCATGGAAGTGTAAGTGACTGTACAAGCAGCAATGAAAAGGAGAAATGGGGTATTAGAGAGTTGGTAGCGTGGAGTCCATGTATGTATGTGTGTGTGTGTGTACCATATGGTTGAAAGACAGGGAGTCACGTGCATGTGTTCTTATCAGCAGTCTCATTAACGACAAAGGGTCTCACCAAGGGCAGGTGCTGAGGAGGGAGATCTCAGCTAACAGGAGAGAGACAAGAAGTCATCTTCCCCAAGATGCAGGAGAGCTAGCCCAGCAGTGGGCTCTCACCCTGTCTAGTGCGATTCTGCGTGGGGCAAAGGGACTAGAAAAGGGCAGATAAACCGCGCCAAAGCAGCAGCTGGGGCCAGTCCACCCGTCGGCAGCTAAACAAGCTGTTTTCTCTCCTTCCTTTCTGAAACACTCCTAGGAGTTTTTAAAAAGCCTCCCCATATATTCAGATCCTACACTGGGGAGTAATGAAGTCAACAACCTACCTCATTTTAGTCATTTGCACTTTCTAAAAGGTTTTCTGTCACAGTTCCATCCATTTGTCTGTCTGAAGAATTTCCACAGGACAAGGTGGGGACTTCTCATCCAACAGCTCCGGAGTGGGAGGACAGAAGAAAAGTTCGTTTCCACAAAGGTCTTAAGATTGTTATTGATAATTTCAATTTTTTGTCTGCCCTAGACTTCAAGATGACCTTGAGTATTATATATTTCTGTTATAAATGGGAACAGCAATATTTACCTTCTTCACAGAGTGTTTGAGAAAGAAAATGTAAAAAGCTATATTCCTAGAGCCGAGGAGCTAAGCAAGTACCTCAGGTACTGTGTGTGAAAGAAGTATATAGTTTCATGCATTTAAAAAAACAAGAAACGGTGTGGTAAAGAAAAATACATACATTCTTATTTCTGTTGTGTGCATCTTGTTTAATGCGTGTACATAAATACTGCATACGTCCCCTCAAGTTCTCTTTTTTGTTAATCATTTTAATCATGTTGCATTTGTACACCTCTTCTCCAGTAAAGGGCTTAATATAGTCAGTTTGAGAAATGTAATTTCAGCATCAGTAGAACATGTTTCTATTAGAAGCTTTTTCAACAAAGAGCAACATAACATTTGTGAACTGAAAAAAAAAAAGCTAATGTTTATTCACTACATGGTATTTGCGGGCTGTTCTGGAAATTCAGTAATGGAGTGTCTCCCTAGGAGTATGATAAGCGTAACACCAAAATCATCACTTTGCAGCATTCAGCTTGTTCCTCACAATAACTCTTTCATTTCTAATTGAATTTCTTCTTATCCCAGTGCTTAGTAAAATATGTACAAAAGATACTACTGTGTGCACAGAAAGCTGTGCACCAAAATTAGTGTAATCGGGGCGAGTATATGATTGTGTGTGCATATAAGTATGCATATACATAGCTGCATATATGCACATATGTATGAGTAAATACAATAGAAATTATGTTTAGTTGGAGTTTATTCAAAGAAGCACTTTTATTTATGAAGGCTTGTTACTGTTCTTTATGGAGCCTCCATTTTATTGCTGTTTTATATAGTACATGATGCATTTTTAATGTTAATTTGCTTTGAAGAGATTAGCTACACTAATATGCCTTTAAGAAACACTGGTTTATATGAGAACAGTGTCTGTGTGTATGTATGTGTGTGCACGTGTGCGCATGTGTGTGCACTGTTTTGTGTGACTGCATGTATTGCTTCCTTCTACTTTGGGTTTGGATTATTTAGTACAGTATTTTCATCGTTCACTTGCAAAACAATGGAACAAGTTTATAAGGCTTATTTTATGGTTTGCCCTGGAACCAATAGTTCAAGGAAGACAGAAACATGACATTCAATATCAGGACATTTTTATCTACTATGTTTACCTGTTTCTTAGGGAAAATAAGCTAACACTACACTCAAAATCAAGATGAATTTGGAATGAAAAGAAACTAGAAATACCAAAAATGCCTTAAATGTCAGATCTTTGGTTATTGTTTGCTCTACTAACTCCATTTGAATTTATTTTCTATGAAGGATCTGATAGCTAGTATCCACTACCTAGTAATTTTACCCAATGACTTGAATGTTTGTGACTTTCAGAGGTGTTTACCATATATTCAGCAAGCCAAGAATGTGCCCCAGTACAGACCAGTAGAGACCTGTGAGGGTTAGTGTGCGGTTAATAGCGAACCTCCAGTGGCAACCTCATGTTGCTGGTATTTAGCAGCATAATCCAGAGCCCTTTGCTGTAGTCATCTCTTGTAGGGCCGTTCACTGCTCATTTCTGCTTTCACTTGCAGACTTTAATGGATGTCCTAGTGGTTCAATGGAATTTACAGGGCCAAGACATCATTCACATTTAAAGCTATACTTTGTGGTTTCTTATTTAGGATTCACGTTTCACAAGAAATTAAAAATAATTTAATGTAGATCAGCATAATAACGAGTATCTAGCTAAAGGTTGGGACTAGTATATCAAGTGACTGTTACTGATCTATTTCATAACCAGATATAAAACCAGATCTGTCTGGCTTAAGTTTTGTGACAATTCCTCACAGATTCTTATAAAATGAGGAATAGTGAAACTACCATGAAACTCTCATACCATTTATATGATGGTATATTTATACCAAATATAAACCAAAAATGCATTAAAAACAAAAAGGTGATACCAGTTTGATACAGTAACAATCTACATTGATAACTCCAATCAAGTAAATGACAAAAATTATCAGCCAGTCAGCACTCTGCAGTGCAAGACCAGTGTAAATTAGGTATTAACAACAACAAAGTATGTGATTAACAAGTGCAGAATTATTATCTTCCAATCAAATAGCCAGCAGCTAAATAATCGTTTGCTTTTCTGCAATATACTTCCAACTCTTTTCAGAATTAGGATATACTATTTTTCATTTTTAGTAAAAGGTCTGGTAATTGATTTTTTTTTTTTTTTTAATATTAAAAATGGGGTCCTGAAAGCCACTTCCAGTTTTCACTTAATGGTGCAAATAATCTTGATCTTAAATGAATAATTGGCAAAAATGTTGATGCTGCCAAAGACAGTAGGAGAAATGCTATTGGTGTCAGCAAGTCAGGTTCTCACACACCGCTTTGAAAAACGTTAAATGGCATATAATGTGTTGTGATTTTAGAAAGAGGATTCCATAGGTTCACCTTTTTTATGCAATTATACATTTCACACTTTCTGTGTAAGACATTATTCTGAATATGTAATTTGTTCTTTGGCCTCTAGAATTATTATTACTTAATGTTGAGTACAACCAAGAAACAGTAGTTAATATCTGTACTATTTCTTAACCTGTACAGCTCAGATTATCAAAAATATGTGACTTGGATTAAAGTTACCATATCTAATATTCAGAATTCATCAGAAGAAGATACATTTAAAAGTAATATATATTGTGCTTATTTATTCACTAATCAAAAGTAAAAGGAAAAAAAAGGGCTTTGATATGCTGCCGGTCTTTAGATGTTCTTCATATTGAAACCAAAATAAAGGATGCACAGTGAACAAAGAAGACATCCACTCATTTTCATGGCATCAAAGTAAAGTCAGTAAAAGGAAATTGGTTTGGAACAAATGAAAGAACAAACCTTTCCATGCGACATGCAGATGAACTCTCTAACTTGTTATCACAAATGATAGAAGCTAAAAATGTCTGCAAAAAGGCAAATTAGACAAATTCATGGAGGACAGTTCCACTGATATTTGTTTCAGCTGATGAACCAAATAGAATTTGTTTAAACTGCTGATTTCTGGACTGTTGAGAGAATGTAGAAGAGAAAAACATTGAATAAATGCCATGGGCTCCATCAGTCCGACCGAATCTACTTTATGTTCTTAGGACAAAGCTAATATCAAAGTAGTTTTCCATCCTTTATAATCAAGACAATTTATTTAGGGAAAATAAACTAATTTCTGGAAATGCAGAAAGAGCAAAACTTGAGTTCTTTGGGTGCTGCCAAAGCAGTGCTAAGTAGCAGAATTCATGATTTTGTAATTCAGGCATAAGCATCTTCATGTAGTACATACACAGTGTAGGTATTACATTTCTCCCTACCTTAGAGGGAGAAGAAGCTGCAGTGGCGTGTTCAGATGTACAATGGCAGAGGGTTATACAGCAATGAGAAAGCTCTGAAACTTGTATAATTAGAAGATCATCAAGGTCTATCTAAGAAGAAGGATAGAACTATTGTGAACCATAGTGTCTTTTAGCTCCTGGAGATTTCAACAGAAAATTTTGCAGTAGTGTGTGTGTGTTTATGTGTTTAAGAGAACAATATTGTACAAAGCAAGACAACTGTAGGTTACTCATCATCAGGACGGTGGAAACCAGAAAAAAATAGGTCATTACCTTTAAGGGACCTCATAACTGTTTCCCACACACTGTCAGCACTCAGCCCAAGTTTCTGCATGTCTGTCTCTGCGAGCTTGGTGTTAGGAAGCAAAATCTCCGCTGAGGACTTCTGTGCAGGCAGACGGGTATACCAGTACTCTGTCAAGCAGTTAAGCATCAGTAAAAAAAAAATGCAATGGAAAACGTTAAGTGTTGCCTCTGTTATGTTACGTTTCCACTGCACACCACTATCAAACCGGTGGCTAAATTTGCAGAGCATTGGCATATGGCATATAGCTAAGGATGTCCCTGCTCATTGCAGGGAGGTGGATTAGATGGCCTTTAAAGGTCCCTTCCAGCCCAAACTGTTCTATAATTCTATGATTCTATTGCGACAGAGAACAAAGAAAGATTTTAACAAGGTGTGTATTGTTCTGGTGAGGATGGACCAATATTCCCAGGAGGAGCAGCGCCTTGAAGGAGCTCTCAGTCCTGAGCATCTCCTTGGCTCGCAAAACAAGGTGTTGTGTCAGGATTAAGTTTCTAATGGTGCTGACAGGCAAACAGGCACAAAATCGACTGAATTCAGCCTCTTGCTTTGAGACACAGAGTGAAAATACGATTCCCAAACCTCATCAACGCAAAGCACATCTTCGGCCAACAGAGAAAATGAAACATATGAGCTGAATTTCTCAACACCAAAACCAGCTCTGAGCTTAAAATATTGTAAAGGTACCTTTTTTTATCATAGGCTCTGCATCAGGGGTAATTATTTTGTGGAATGGATACTACAATCAAAAATATGTTAAAGTCTTTGATGAAGATTTTTCACCCTTTTTCCATTCACTAACAATATGCCAATAAAGAAGAAGTACAGCACAACAAAATGTAGATGGAAGTCAGTTCGAGATTAAAATACACAGCAAGATAAACCAAGAATTGATCTGAGACACGAAATACAGAGGACAGTATGAATCGTTCCATGTTTAAAAATACGTCTGTCTTCAATGTCTGTTTCTTCTCCTTTTCACATCCTCAGAGACTAGAAGTGAAAACAAAACATAATTGTATGGCAATAAGATCTCTTCTTGATAGATTTCCAAACTCCCCTTAAAAAGTCTTTAAAATGCTTGACCTTATACTGTTTGATACTGTTTCAATCAATTTTTCAAAGTGAAATCCATCCGAATGACGCAGGTGGGCAAAAGAGAGGAAACCCTCTTAAGAAAAACATTACTTTGAATGAGCCCAGTTCAGAAAAGACAGTTACGTGAGCTGATGTCTTTGCAAGTGGTGGACTGTAACTGAATGGGAAAACATCCAAACCACTGAACCTTTGTAATCTTCTTTCAGGATGTCTTACTCAAAACATTGGAGTCTGGGGCTGGCTGAACTCTGCATGGGGGAGTGCTGCAGGTATTCATAGTTCAGCTGCTTCCTGAGTTTTTTGGTTTTGTTTTACCTTTTTTTTTTTTTTGCTACTTTCTAACGCAAGTGGAACAAGTTTGCTTGTATTAAAAAAAAAAAAAATTCTGTCAATTTAGTTTCACAGATGTTGCCATTTACAAGCAGAAGCCCTTGATGGTGCTGAAAGTTACTCAGCGTTGTTGTAATTTGCATAACATTAGCCATGATGTTTTTATTTTGAAAAGTTGAAATGTTTGCAGCTCATCATAACCCAGTCCTAATGATGTTCAGTACATCTGCTTAAAAAGTTGTGTCTAGGCAATGTTCTACACCACAAACATTTTTTACTACTTTTACTGACTTTCAAGTTTTTCAGTTCAGATATACTTAAAGACTCGGCTTTATGTACACAGAAATTGGGAAATAACAACTGGGTAACGAATTTGGGCTGTATGCTGTATACTGCATCTGCGTTCTTGCATCTGTCGCAAGAGCTTCATGCAGCATTATGCAGACACCTCACCGTTTTTGTTTGGGTAGGCTCATAAAATTAATGTATCTCTTTGTAGATCGTATAGCGAATTAAACAGGTGTAACAGGAAATTAAAATAGGAAGGAGTAGAAACAATGATGGCAAGTAAAAGAAACCAGTAAAGGAATAATTTCTTCAACTCTTTATTCTGTTTCTATCCTTTAACATCCCTGCAAATAGGTGACTACTTTTGATACAATGTTAAACCAAATCCTAGTTAAAAGCAACAACAAGAAAAGAATAAACCATATTTCAGAGATGTGATTTTGTTAGAAGAGATCGAATCTGATGTTCATCTGTAGCTTTCTCCCCTGGCTTGGTTGCTCCTCTGCTTTCTAATTTGGGACCTCTCAAATGAAACTTAAATCCTCTGTATCTATCAAGGTGCATCAACCTCCCTTTTATCTAAGCAGAAAAGCAAGCAACCCATTTCTGTTGAACAAGCAGAAAGTTTGACACTTGATATAATAGAAGGGTTTTCCTGACAAACATCTTTGTACATTTGCCTTCAAAACCCTGATCAAATTCACCCCATCTTCGTTTCTCCTGTCCTTTCTTCCAATTTTTCATTTTCCCCAGTACACTTTTTTAATTGCTTTCTTCATCTCCATGTCCTGCACTTGAAATGGCAACTTCTTTAGTGCTTCTTCCTACACTTAAAACAGCCTTTCATTTCTCACCTGCCAAAATCCTCAACTCACCTCCCAGTTGCTACGTGAAACACACAGCACCAGCCTCTGTAGTACGTTACTGTGGCCAGCTGCGTTTGGTTATGAGCTCCTAAGGCAGAAAACTACTATGTGATTTCAATGCGTACACTCGAAGTGCTGCACAAGTAAAATTCATAATGCAAAATAAACGTATCTACCTCCTTAAAAAGGTGTGTTTAAAAGAAGAGAGTTATCAGAAGTGTGTAAGTGTAGTATTTGTCTGTGCACACATTTTTATGCTCATGATGAAATTATTAGATAAATAACAGATGATTGAACCAAGCCGAATATGAATCATTGTTCTCAAAATTTAAAATCACTCCCATTAACCCAGAAGAATTTCATTCGCAGCTCCCTTCGAATGAGACATGAATACAAAAATGTACTGGTTCCACTTGTTGTTGTACCAGCTATATATTTTAATATTCTCTAGCTTTTCAGGCATTCCAGGCTAGCAAAAGTATAAGCACAGTTATACCAAAAAACCAGCTGTATTTTTTTAATGATGGCATTTGCTCACAGCCAGATACCAATTAGGCAGTCCCCGGACATTCAAACTCCAGCTAACTGTCAAGGAAGCGCTTGGCTTACCATCAGGCCGTCTAAAACAAAGATGTACCTCTAAGATCCAAGGCAATATTGAACACGTAATGCAACAGTTTTCAACTATTCCTCAGTACATGCTTACTAATAGCATGATAATAACAAAATGTGAGTTTGTAGGCAGCTGCATAAGGGACTTCATATATGGGAATCTAAAAACTGTTGGGAAAAGTCAATTAAAAAAAATGTATTGGGTGGTATTCTTGCTGGGTTAATGCACCTATTACAGTAAATTTTGCTAGAGAAGGTGGTTGAAGAGTCAATATTGAAGTTACCACATGAAAGAAAAAGTGCTTGCTCAGTACATGCGATGGTAAGGAGCTGATTTCCTTGCTACCCCACGAGAGACGGGCTGCGGAGGAAGGACATACAGCACTGTTTGGCATGCAGGTGTTAATGCACTGCTCAGCAGGACCGTGTCGCTCATGTTTGAATCCAGTTGCAACACTGCATGGCTGCAGCTAAATAAGGGCTTTAGCAGCTTTTAAGAGTAAATGTTGTCCCAGGGCCAATACGCAAAAGAGGATGAAATGGGCTCTTTTTATAGATGTAACCACTTTATTACGGATACTGTATTGTCCAGTGGTTGGATGTTGTAGAGCCTGGAGGATAAAAATCTCTTTTTTGTCTACCGATGCATTTTTATATCCTACTTGGTAGATAAGAGTTACTCTGTGAAACAAATAACAGTGCCTAACAATGTTGGCTATGATGAGAAAAATGGGTAGCTCAGTGAATAGCTTCTTTCCTATGGATCTGTATTACATCTTTTTCTGAAGCTGCAAGGCTTCTATAGTCTTTCTCTAACTTGAATTAATTCACTCTTCCTCAATAATAGTACTGAAAGGTTCTGGCTACTCTATTTTCATTAAACTAATAGGAATTTGATATGCTTCAAAATGCTCTCTCTTTGCCAAATCTAACTGAAGTTATCCAAGTAGTTCAAAAGTTATTAGGGCAGAACACACAATATGCAAATGTTAAAAAAAAAGCCCACAGTCACAGCAAGTATGTATTCTGGAAAAACTCTTTAGTGATCAGTGTTGATAAAATGGAAAATCATAACCTTTCTGCATATGTCATAATCAACTCATGAGATTGAAAAAAAAAATCAAATAGTGGTGCCATAATATTGGCCATTAAAGAAGTAGATGTCCAAGCCAAGGGAGACTAGGGAGGAACACAATGGAACGTTCCACATAATGGAACGACATAATGGAACAGACACCCAACCACTTCAAATAAGAAATCAACTAAAATTTAAAAAATACTAAAAATTAAACCTGACGTTTTTTAGGAGGAATGTTAACTTCTAAACGAATACAAAATCTATGATCCAGATGAGGTGCTTGGTTAACCAGGCTGACCACGCAGTTGTGCCTAGGAAAGATACCTGGTTGTCAGTGGACCACTTTTTTGAGAGTTTCTTTTCACGCAGACCCATTCATTACTGCCCAGCTGCTGACAGAGGTCCTTTTTGTTAGAAAGATGGGGAGAAAGGAATGGTGGGTTAGTAAACATGTGAAAAGTGTATCAGACTACTGTGAAAACCTCCTGGGTATGTGGGTTTGGGGTCTTTCTAAGTCAAGTCAGTCAGATTTCACTCTGAGAAAACATGTTTTAGTGTGTGAAGATTAATTTCTTTCCATCCTGCTGTGTCTGCCAGCATCAGCACCAGAGAAAAGCAAAGGAAAGATAAAGAAGCAACAGATGGGAGTGAGAGAATAGAAGGGTCATTTTTTGTTCGAGGGTTTCATTCTTGTGTTTTTCTTTACTTTGAGCAAGGAAGAGGTTTATTCTGCTGAGCAGCATGACCCATAACACCGGGGCCAAGGCACGGTGCCCATGCCATCCCTTTGTCCTTGCTGGCATAGGGTCCCAAGCATCCACACTCCCATGGATATGTCTTCTGATAAGTCAGTAAAGAAACATGGATATGTATCTCCTCCCATGCTGAAGCAACAGCCCATATAATATACTCACATAATGGAGCTTTAATTGCCCAGATGTGTGTAAACTTTAAAAAAAGAAAAAGGAAGGGGGAAGAAAAAAAGGAAACCACCAGAAAGTGGGCTATGAAAATTACTGGTTTTTAGAAGTTCTACCCCTCTTACTAATCAAAGTACAGGGCTCTTGCCATAAATCTAAAACACAGGGGAAAAAAACAACCCAGGAAAGGCTACATTCTCCACTGACGTAGATTTTTTCCCCTTTCCATATTTCTTCATCCATTCAGTCTCCATTCTGTCTCCCTCAGACTTGGCATTGCTGTTTTCGTAATTAGTCCTTTTTGTTTATTGAAGGCTTTGTCTGCCCCAGTGTCTTCACAGTGCATTGAACTGCGCTGCAGCAATACTTAAGATTGAAGATTATTAAGATTAATAATCTTAGTTTTGCGAAGATTAAAGATCAAGAAAGGTTAAATAAGAAGGCTGTGGTGACTGATTGTACTTGCATAGGCAACATGACCCAGACATGGGAGAAGACCCAATATACCGAGTCTAACCAAGGAAGTAAAACAGCACCCTACCATCCACCTTTTGTGCTTGCTCTAAATTTGTCATATATGCAGCGTGGGGAAGTTCTAGATGTATCAAAATAACTTTTCAATCCACCAGGAGCCAAGTGTTTTTCCAAAATTGGGGCATGTCAAAAATGGTGAAAAGTTACCTGCTGGTCTTTAAAGTGTGTTAGGGATACAGATTGCAGGAGCTGAATAGCACTGGAATCCATTCAGTGGGATGCCTGAGATTTTATTAATTCATTTGGCTTCTCTCCTGTCAGGCTGGCATTGGCTTTTATTGTAAACAGCAATCTCCCTAACAGGAGAAAATACAGGAGAAGATACCAAGGGAAGATCAAGTAATTAAAGGTAGAAAATACAGATCTGTTGATCTGCTCACTATAGCACTTAGATTAGAAGATAACCTGCCTAAGCCTGCACAGCAGGTTGAAGCTGAGGAGACCTCTAGTAAGTTAGCATAAAACCAGAAACTATCGCACAGGTGAATGTAGTGCCAGCAACACGCAAGGTGTAGCTAAGCAGTCCCTGCCGTTCTCTTCCCAGCCCCTCCTGAGGGAATTTTTTGGCTCCAGCCTTCCCTGTCAAAAAATGGAAACCCCCCAATAGCATTTGCCTCTCATTCGAACCCACCTACCACGACCCACAGAAAGCCATGTTGGAGATGGGCTGTTCGCAGGCACCGTGGGAATTCAAGTTCCCCATTCTCATCCACTTTTAACCCACAAACAGAGTTAAAACCTCTCTGAATTGGAATAATTCCTCTTGCTTGCCAGACTTCAGGGGAGGCAGGTTTATCTTCTCTGCTTCACGGTAAGGCACCAAGCTTCTCAGTGCAGCTGAACTTCCATAGTCTCATAATGTAATTCCTCAGGACAAAGCCGGCCTGCCAAGCCAGTCTGCCCAGTCACACCGCAGTCAGATATCATAAACCACATGCGTGTACTTTGTAAATCCCACCTCTCCAGATTATGTGCAAAGACTTCCACTGCTCTGCTGGTGGTCATCACAGCCAAGGAGCTGCTGCTTAGATAGGAGTCCACATGTGAGAAAAGATGGCTAAGGAAAGATTGATGTGGCTCAGTAAAGAGCTTAGCAAGGTGATTTATAAGAGAGGAGAGCAGCTTAGAGAAAATTAAAAATAGAAAGCAGAACAGAAAAGGTATACAAAGATAAAAGCTAAACCCATGTAAAACCTGATAAGGAACTAAGGTAGACAAAGTGCATAAATACAGCAAAAGAAATACAAAAGGCAAGCAACAAGGAGCATGTTAGCAGCATGAGTAGCAAAGATCCAGCCCTACATCAGTGAGGATGGGCGGGCCAAGAGGTCATGAAAAACATGTTAATGACAGAGATACAGTTGATACCCCTGGAAGCCTGGGGTCATTTCTTTGTTTCATACTTCATGGAAGAAGCTGAGGGGATCGTGACTCGGGGACACGTTACCAGAGGGGCTGGTGGCGGGGACAGGGAGTGAAATGAAGAGGTAGCATTAAAAGGCTTTGAAATGACTCCTGAGCAGATAAGCTGTCAAAGAAAGAATTCAAATTCACCTGGTGCCAGTGGATTTATTACAGAATAATGAAGTGGAAACAGCAAGGTAAAACACAGTAAGGAGCCTTTGGAAAATACAATTAAATGTTCAGTATGGACCTGGAAAGGAAGAGAGGGTAATGTAATCCAAGAGGATTCAGGAAGCTGTATAACCATAACTTCCTTTCGTTACTGCTAATACTAGCGAGGTATGGCGTCAGTAGATTTAGCCCATTCGTACTGTAAACTGGTATGAGATCAATAAACTAGTCTGATGGCATTATTATTATAAAGAAATGACATTCACTTGTAGAAGTGCAAAATACTAGAGTAAAAGGATTTTCTTAAATTTTCGACATTGCAGCCAAAAGAAATACATGTGTGTGCATTTTTTTAAAAAGCCTAAATAACATGAATCTATAGTAGCAATGTCAAGCCAGTGTGAAGCATTTCTGAACATTTTCCTGTTCATACATATTAATGAAGAATGCGTTTAGATCACAAAACAAAACTCAGAAAAATATGTGGCAGAACTCCCTTATTTAGGGTGAAATGGGAAAAAATTAGCTTAAAATACTGAGCTGTTAAGTAGAAATAGATTCAACTTTAACTTTCCAGAAACAAACAAACGAAAAATGCCAGAGAAATCTAAATGCCTTTTTTTTTTTTTTTTAATTACCGGTGGAAAAAGACAGTAAACCTAAAAAATGTCAACCGTTATTTTCATATAGACTGTCTGCCCATGTGCTAAAGTATATCAAGATGGATATAGAGATGAATGAAGGAATTCAACATTTCTGTGGTCCAAATGTATCTTGGGTTTTTTTGAGACCTTTAGGGGTAATACTCACATACTCAGCATCCATATTCAGACTCTGCCAAGTTAAGGTTTTGGTGATAAAATTTTTGTATTGTTAGAAAAGAAACACGATAATGCAAATGCACTTATCGTTAGTCCTGCAGGTACATGTAAATATTCCTAGCATATATTAATATTTCTATCATCCCTTGCAGGTTCTCATATAGCTTAACAAATGGAGCAAATTTATAAAGCTACACTTGAAAGTAATAATAATTTTCTCTTTAGGAAAATAAAAGAAACTGAATGGGCAGGAATATTTTGTGTGACAAATATGAAGAAGTAAAATTTCCTCCAAGTCACAAGTGTGAGATTATTTCGGGAAAAGAAGAGAAGTCTGTTATTAGGTACAAACTGAAGTTCAAAGATTTTGTATCTATTCTCAGCTCCACTTTGACTCAGGCTATGACCTCTGAAAAATAATTTCAAGGGAGCCTGTAAAGCAGAAGGAAAGAGAGCACTGATACTGTGATGAAGAACAGATTGGCACTCCACCTGACATAGGAATGGCCATCCTGGCCCATCTAGCCCAGTATCTTTTCTTTTAAGTGGCCCTAAAGAAGAATCAGTGGGTGTCTCAAGAAGGGCAAAAGAGCACGTTAAGTATTTAGTGCACTTCTCTCTGAATCCTCTACAGCTTCCTGAAATCTGCAGTTTAAGGATTTCTTACACCTAATATATGGGATTGCATCCCGTGGGAAAACAATAGTTATATGCAAATAACACTGGTACCAAAATCAACCTGCTAAGTGTACTTGGAAATCTGTGGGAATGAATTTCCCCTGCTGAGAAGCTGGCTCTAAGCTAACTTCCTTATGGTTAGTTCAGGCTAGTTCCAATAAATTACGCTGCAGCCTGTACATGTTGCAGAAAACATGGCAAAAGATGTACTGAGATTGGGAACTGGTTTTTGCTGGAGGTGGATGCTAAAGAGGGATTTTAGGTGCAGCCTTTGTCGGGTTCAGAACAACATACATGGGATCGGGTTGGATGCGCGAGGCTGAATGAGACTTTACTCTCTGACTAGTGGCCGGTTCCTCACTAAGAGGTCCCAATCTGCTGCACGCTCCATCCTGTCGTAGGCAGTGGCCCTGGCCTGTCGCTCCTCTCTGCGCCTTCTCGCTCCATCACACCATCTGTGCCCAGTGGCACGGACGGGTTCAGACAACAACCTCTCGCCGCTCTGCCTCACCGCTGCTTGGAGGGCATCCTCTCCGTTGGGGGCTGGCGTTTTTAGAGCAGTTGTACAGTGTACTGGCCTTCTACCTGAAAAAAAAGGGGTCAGACAAACACAGATGTCTTGTTCAATCCAATTAAAAGAGCAGTGGATCTTGGGCTGCGTTTTGAGGTAAGAAAAAGTCGCTAGCACAGTGGTATCCAGGTAGGCACACCCATCTGCTACCCTGAGGGTCCTGGAGTTGGGAACAGGAATAAATCAGGAATAGCCTAATGAACTGTAGAATTTTGTGAGCCATTTGTTGAAGCAGAGGGATGTAAAGTGCACAGAGCTGGGAAGATCCGAATAACTAATATAAAAAGTGTAAATTGCATAGCGTGATCCTCGGGATCTTGAGAGGAAAAAAAAAAGAAACCTAGCATGCTCCTCACCTTGCAGTGTTGATGTCAGTGAGAAAAACATATCTCAAAACAAATTCCATCCGTGCCTGAATCACAGGGAAACAACCCTAAAGAAACCCACAACATCTTTTTCATTTGAACCATTTATTGGACCTTCCAGAAATGCACTTATGTTACTTTCAGTGGCGAAGGATGCCACTGTACCACAAAGGAACTTACACCTGCTCCTCTTAGGTAATTAGCAGTGAAAATGATTGGCTTGGAGAACCATTCAGAGAAGAATAAGATAAAGCCCATTTCTCACTCATCCCTGGTTATTAATGCCAATTTTAGCAAAATGTATGAAGAGTATATCTGATCTCTGCTGTCGCACACCAGACCAATTTTAACTCAATTACTCCCCTCTCACCTTATCTCAATGCATTTATTTTCCTGTATGAAATTAGATCAGCTGTTATCTCTGAACACACACCCTCTGAATTGTGGATGGAAATAACCACAAGGAAAAGCAGATGCTCTTGTGATTGACAGAAAACCCTTAAACACTGTCTGCTCCGCAGAAACAAAGCCAGAGTTGTCATAGGGATGATTTACTAGGCTATATTACACTGGCAAAGAGAGATTTTTGAACGACTAAGGGTCTGGTTTTATAGCAGAATAAGTAAATATTCTTGCCTCAAATTCAACCTAATGTAATTTGCTGCAGAAAATTAGAAATATTAGTATAGCAACTATTAAATCAAGTGATTTAAACACAGTGTAAGATGGAATGAAAAAAACATCGCTGCCATTTTATAGTAGGAAATGCCATACTGAATGTTTTGGATAAAATCAGTGAGAGAAATAAAACTAAATAACACCTTGACAACTGCTACCACTAGAGAGATGATATTTTGCTGTATGTAGAGATGATTCTAAACCCTATATTCATATATTTTTCCTCTCTACTATTTATTCACAACTCTTACTATCAGTGGTGTAAAGTACATGTAGTAAAACCAGAAAAGGCTGCCATTTTCCAGCATTACAGTTTCAGTTTTCTTAAAAAGACAAAAAAAAGACCGCAAAGCCTTTAGCACACTATGGATGTTTTCTGCATAAATCAATAAGATATTGCTCGTAGCTGTAGTGAGTACTAATGAAACTCTTGTCTTTTAATACTGGCCCGTGGCACATCGCTTTGTGGTAGTAATGCCCAAACAAGAGGGGCTGATCATGTGTGGTGAATCCCCAGTTACTTGCAGCCCAGCGGACCTAAAAGGTCAATTTTCTTACCAGTTCTTTAGCAGTTCTGTGCAAAGAGAGGTTGGACCTGTACGTTACGGGGAGTAACATACATTCCCGTTACTTTGGAGACTTGCTGCTTCCCCAGGGAAGCCTGCAAAAACAGAGATGGTACCAGGAAGGCAAGAGACTGAGACCTCGGAAGGCTTTGTGCAGCAGAGGATGGAGAGTCAACAGTAGCAAAAGAAGAACCTAAGTGGGCAGGAGAAAGGGAAGGGATGTGTAAGATCTGGATTTGGATTCATTCTGTCTCTCCAGTCTGCCCCAAACACTTAGCTGAAAACAATAGGTCTCCACAAAAACTTTGTGCTTCAGCGAAAGAACCTATTTCAAGAAGAGGTAATTTAATCACTGGGTTTGCACCACCCTTCATGTTAAGTGTAAGTACTCCAAATCATAGCAAGTGCTGCGGCGGCTGCTTGACAACACGGTGTACTCTGTTCCTCTGGTCTGAAATGGGAAGTTTTGTGGCCTCTCCAGCCTCAATATACAGCACAGAAATGAATACGTGACATTTTCTCCTTTTGCTTGGATAGCACAAAGATGTCACAGTGGTGTCTGAGCTAGTGAGTATGCAAGGTGTATCACCAAGTTGTTCCTTCCACAGATATAAGCTGCTATGAGGGGGATAAAGAACTTTATGGAATTATATATTTGAAATAGCTGTCTGTGTCCACATGAAAAGCAAAGAATGAACTGAGGGAAGGTGATGGGTGAATTTTCGTGAGCTGGAAGATGGGAAAAATGGGAACAAAAATCTATGTATACTGGTTGGTTACGAAAGCACCAAGGACTGGGAAGGTCCATCAGGAAACTGCTTTATCAGTTTTTTTGCAAGTCCAAAGCTCTCAGAAGTGTTCTCTCACAGGCAGTCACAATGCCTTTTCCAACGCAGAAAGTTTCCATGCAATGTACTAAGTCTGCACCTTTCCATTTATTTAGAAATTTTTCTGTGTATATGCCAAATAAAATGCCAGCATGGTTCTTTGCAGTCATCCACCTTTGATCCATCCATGTGAAAGCAGGCTGACATCTCCAGCTCTGATTTTTATGAAGGCAAAAAAAAACTTCAGCAAATCTTTAAATAAAATCTTGTCAAAGTGTGGCAACGGGAGTTTCCTGGAAATACCTGCCAAGTCTGAAGCAAAATAATTGCTTGATCATATGGCAAACTCTGTATAATGTAAAGAGTAGCATTTTCATTATGCTGGATTATTCTCAAAAGCCTTTTCATTAAATGACTTAACAGATTTGATCGTTTGTATAAATGTACCCAAAGCTGCCTGGGGTGAGCTAGCTCAGCTTGCAGTCCCACAGTGAGAACTGAATATCGTATCATGGAAAAGGAACAGAAGAGTGATTTTAGGAGATGAGCTTCCTTCAGAGAGTCACGTTTGGAAAGCAGTAGCTCTCCCAGAGATTCTTCTGTCCCTCAGGAGTGATGTACTATGCACCAAGTGCTAGCAGAAAAAAGTCAGATTTATACAGAAGGCTGACATTCACTGCTGAAAACAAAACACAGAAATTTGAAATACAGGAAAATACACAATGGTGATAGACTCATTACTTAGTAGTACAGTGCTAGTTAAACCAAGGAACCTTGCCTAGGCATATACATTGTAATAATTCTGTCCAGTATTATGATAAATAATACAGCCTGTGCATAGGCTATACATTTACACGCTCGTGTAATCCACTTGGCAGGTGATTGGAGACCAATATACTCAGGGTATTTAAATGACCTAATGTTCTGAGGTTTTATGTAAGAATTAATGACAAGAACCGTGAGGCTGAGAAACACATACTGTGTGTATAGATATTTTATCATTTGATATACGAATGCCCTTTTTTGAGATTGACTGATTAAGTCAATTTTATTTTAAAGACCTAGTGAAAGTGAAAAGCGTATGTTGAAAATGACTTTTTAATGTTCTTGACCATGTTAACATTATTAAAATTAACAGAGTGTTAAAAAAACAAACTGATGCGATCACTTTACAGGCACTGGATAGAAGCTACAACAGCATGCTAAGTGCCTCTTTCGCTGTAACTCCAACATCTTGTCAGATACCATTTAGTCAAGTCAAATTGCTGAGTTGTATTTAGTTGTGTTCATCAAATAAATAGAGCTGTGGATATAGTGTTTTCTTTTAGCAAGCAGAACTCATTAATTTAATTCTTTAAAAACTCTGCAAAGAAACTCCAGGAAATTACACTGTGGGGACAAATCGTATTTTAACTGGTGAGGTATGAAGACTGATAGTAAAATGACTGATAATGCAATTGTTGAACAGTTGCGACAAAGCCTGGTCTAGCAGTAATCAAAAACATTTGTCTTGATAAGCCTGAGAAGCAAAAACAAGAAATGGTGCAATTCCAGAATTTCTTAATAAGAACTTAGCAAAGGGAAAGGAACCTACTTCTAAGACAGTGACTTGCATGGTAAAAGATTTCAGATGGCTTTGTCAAGTCTTGCAAAATGAACAAGAGGAGTATTCATAACTCTTCTGACTTCAGAAAGAGGAGATAGAAAATAGATTTGAAACTTCTAAAAAACTAAAAAATTAATCAGGAGTAAAAGCCTCTGTAAAACAATTATATGCTGTTTCCTGCGCTTTAACTGTTCCCAGATTTTTTTTAAATTTCATCTTTTCTTTACACCTCTAGGCTATTATTACAGGCTGCTTACTGTCCACTGTTGTTTTCAAGTGACAGTCTTAACTTCTTCTATTTCTAACCTACATTATTATCCTATCCATAACAAAAAAAAGGAAAGACAGGAATGCTGTCTTATTTTCTTATTTAATTTTAATTATTAATTTATTTAA
>NW_010524062.1:0-4121 GCF_000687285.1 Phaethon lepturus
TGAAGTTGAGCCCGGGAGGAGCAACTTTGGTGAGCACTTGGTACCCAGACAGGGTGAATCCACCACACTAAGATACTTTAAAAATTCTGCCAAGCTATTCTTATGGAAGGGAAGGGAAGGGAAGGGCAGGGAAGGGAAGGGAAGGGCAGGGAAGGGAAGGGAAGGGCAGGGAAGGGAAGGGAAGGGCAGGGAAGGGAAGGGAAGGGCAGGGAAGGGAAGGGAAGGGCAGGGAAGGGAAGGGAAGGGCAGGGAAGGGAAGGGAAGGGCAGGGAAGGGAAGGGAAGGGCAGGGAAGGGAAGGGAAGGGCAGGGAAGGGAAGGGAAGGGCAGGGAAGGGAAGGGAAGGGAAGGGGGAGGAGTATATCCCTATGGGCCAGTAGTAATTCAAATACTTGACTATTTCAATTGACATGAAAGACACTTAGTACTTCTACTTAACAAATGTCCAGTCCAGATTACAAAACCTCTACAAATTGTTTTATTTGTCAAAAGCTAAAATGTTTCCAAGACTAGACCGTAATGAAACTACAGTTTCTAACAGGTTTACTTATTTGATCAAAACTTGAACCCCATAAGTAGACATACAACTTGGGTGTGGTTGCATTGTCTTTCTGAAAATACTAAGAGCCTTTCTCACGCAGCAAGAGGCAGCTTAAACCATGAACATTGTTTTCTGGGACCATCTAAACTGAAGAGGACAGTGGAGATCAGAGGTGTTTAAGGACAGGTCTAATTCTTTTGTAGACTATTAGTCCTGCTTCAAATCAAAAGGAAAATTTACTCTATATTGATCCTATAATTTCAGTTTGTCTTTGAACTGGGAAACATAAAGTAAGAAACAGTCATGAGAGTAGTCTGTGGAAAGTCTCATGCGTGAATGCTCTGATGAAGCAGGTTTCACTGGGCAGCCTGAAGAAACAGAGACAGACTAGTTTCCAAAGAGATTTGAGGACCATAGAGACACTTTCACCTCTCTGCATTCACTTGCCTGGGGGAAGAACCCATTGCTTCATAGAGATTCATCGAAGTGCCTCAGATCCTCAGCTGCACAATACTGCCATCGTACACTGCTTATGTATGAACACATATGGGCTGCCAAGTGCAATCAACTGTCTGTCCCATGTTGTCACTAGTTTTTATCTCCTCCTGCTTTCCACTGTCACGTCTCCTCACAATTTTACATGGAATTGCTGGAGCTGCAGTGTGCTCCTTCCCTTTTCTGTTCAAGGGAACAAAAGGTTTGCCCCAGCCTACTCTTTAGCATGGTAAGGAGGATTAAAGCTGGAATGCAGCAATGTCAAATTGATCAAAACAAATGGATCCATCATCCCTGTGATGTGGACAGTGTTTTAGGAGAAGGCAAGAGGACCTCAAAAAGTTCAAAGGACTGATCCACTGTCATGTCTCCTCACAATTTTACATGGACTTGCTTGGAGCTGCAGTGTGCTCCTTCCCTTTTCTGTTCAAGGGAACAAAAGGTTTGCCCCAGCCTACTCTTTAGCATGGTAAGGAGGATTAAAGCTGGAATGCAGCAATGTCAAATTGATCAAAACAAATGAATCCATCATCCCTGTGATGTGGACAGTGTTTTAGGAGAAGGCAAGAGGACCTCAAAAAGTTCAAAGGACTGATCAAATCACATTGATTTAATCCCTTTTGGAAGTGCAACTTGCTAGCATCTGATCCTGTCTTGCTGATACGGTACAGTTCATAAGGCAAGGTGAGACAGGCTCTGGCTGTCTCACAGCTTGGCTTTGAATTTTCTTGCCTTCATTCTGTCTATCGATCCATTTCTCTGAACCCAAAGTTGTTTCGTGAGGTAACTTTTCATGTGACCTGATGCTTTTAGATTATCTTCACATGTTTAAAGGTCACAAGTTTAATTTTCCACTATATGGAATTTGATTAAATTCATAGTCCTTCTAATAAAATCCTTTTTTTTTCTTCTTGTTTTTCATCCAAAACAAAGTATACCCTGCTCTCCTGCCCCTTTAGAAACCATTAATTTCTTTCTCCTTGCTTTCCCCTTATCTCGTTAGGAGAACGTCATTATGATCTAGATGGTCAAGCTAGAGGGCTGTAATGCATCCTACAGGGTTCTGGACTGCAATTAGCCATCTATTTGCCTGGCAGGGGAGACTGTCGAGTTTTTCTCCGCTTTGTCTTCTGGACCTAAGGCCAAGCATAAGCATTGTCTCTTGCTCCTGACAGGAAGACATAGCTGTGATCTACCTGTTAGGAAAACTTCTGTCTTTATGTTCTTGTCACCTGTGTATCAGGTGTGATATACTGCCCTTCTTGCTTTATGAAACCTTTGTTTCTTGCTGTCCCACTCAAAATTATCCTTAGTCTCGTCTCGTCAAGATTCCCTTTTTTCAGTTCTCTCTTATTTTCTGGGTGTTAGGGGTTTTTGTGAGTGTAGATTTTTCCATTAGAAATGACGGGGAAATTTTTTACACCCTTAATGTCCTGTGGCTATTAACAATATTACATTTCACAAAAATATAGTCAAGTAGTCACGACACAGAAAATAGAATATGAATTATGTTAATGCATCATATTATTATGCAAAGTAAAGCCATATGGTTGTTAAAGTCAGTGGACTTAAAGTGAGATATCAAAAGGGAATTCTGTAAAAAAATACATTCTTCTTCATTCTTTGGAAGCATCCAGCCTTCCCCTTCAAGTTTGCTTTCAGTGACAGCTTTTGTGCAGAAACAAAGTGTTCAGGACTGAATTGGTGAAAGAACCTTCCCATAAATAAATTCTGAGCAAAGGAGGCCAAGGGAACTCTCTCTAATGGTTAAAAAAAAAGAAAACAAAAAACCCCACAAAAAACTCCACACAAAAAAAACCCGTGATGTGTTGGACAAGTAGGATTGAAATGAATGCAAAATGTAGAGCCAGCTAAACCCAGAGAACATTAGACATGATCAAGGGGGATGCTATTATAATCAAAACTGTCAAAAGCAGCACTCAGATCAAGCAACTTTAAAACATTCCAAGATCCGGAGTCCATTAATAAACCATTACAAAAATGTAGGTGAGAACATTTTCTGTGTTGAGACTGAACAAAAGGCCAAGATGGAATTTATCAGAAATGCCCTTTTCCAATAAGCAATGAATGACTTCACCAGGCAGATGTCTTCTACCTTCAAGACTTAAAGTTACAGCCAACTGTGTTCTCAACAATCTAAAAACCAATGAATTCTGACAGGGGATGTTCAAATCAAAGTTTTACGTTGCCTTTATTTGTGGGCAAAGACTAGGTGGGAAACTGAGATTCACTGCTAAATTAATCCAAACTCCACACGTGCTGTGATGTTAAGAAGCTGCCATTAATATCTTTTTCAATGAAAAATATTAGTATGAACTAGACTGATATCACCAAATGTTTCTCCAGTTTATTTCTGTTCACTAGAACAAGCTGCAGCTTTTATAACCTATTAAATGGCAACACATGCTGCAGAAACACATGCAGACATATACAGATACATATATACACAGATTTTTTAGAGACAGAGACAAAAAGAGACTTTGCATTATCAGCTTTGAATTCTGTTTGCAGGTAATTATATGCCATATGGATAAAGTTAACATTCAGCAGTAACAAAATAAGAAATACCGTTTTATTAATCCATTCACCAGCAGTAGCACTGAACTTGGAGAAAATGTTTAAAACATCGAAGTGGGATAAGGTCAATAGGCCAAGCTACAAAATGCAAATTCCTGACACATCTTCCGTATGTTTTATAAGGTGGTCTTTGTGCAGTTTGATAACAAATGTGCTCATTATCAGGAGGAGATAAGCAGTATTTGCCTGGTAAAGGTTGAAAAGTTTTGTTTCAGAAGCCTTCTGTTGCAAAGATTTTTTTTATCTTTTGCATTTCTCTGTATACCTGGAAAGGCTACTACCAACGTATAGTATTTTCAAAATGTAAGAACGAGAAGTAAATCACTCTTGAAAAATGATGCAGCTGTAGGACACTTGTACTCCTTAGAATGTGAAGAGTCAACCTACATAATTTTCAAAGTATCGTTTTGGTTTACCATTGGATTTGACATGGGCCAACAGGCTAAAGTGTTGAAAAGCTGACAACTCAAGCCAGAGAAATGTAGGGA
>NW_010524062.1:4152-14133 GCF_000687285.1 Phaethon lepturus
TCTGCAAAAGGAAAATCTGTCTGAAAAAAAGTGTTTCCTTGTGACTTTATTTAATGTCATTGTATGAAAACCTTCCCAGAATCAATACAAATCCTAATGACATTCCTGTGAAATAAGTAAGTGACGAAACTGAGAAACCATCAACTGTTACGTATTCTTGGCCTACAAATTCCTGACCACTGACAGTGTTTGGAATCCAGAGAGAAATGGATAAACTGCACCCTCTTCTCATCGACCTGGGACACACCATTTCTGTCTGAAGAACCACTGGGGGCAATTCTTTCTTCATTTTCTGGGCTACATCCAGGTAAGCGACCTCTCTTGCTACGGCTTGTCTACACGGGCTTGCCCCACAGAATATACTAGAGCTTAAACTTACTCTGGTGAGATCTCTGCTACTCATATACTCAAATCTACTCACATTTTAAAGCAGTATCTGACAAGGATTTTTATTGCATCAGACTAGTCATGTTAACTTTGGGGTAAAGCATTTTTGCTCTGTGCTAAGTAATTACAGAAATTGTGTGACATTTGTTTCTTGTTCCTTTAAAAATGGGAAGACATCTATCTGTAAGTGATTAAGCTTGATGTCGGAAAGCCAGAGTGAAATTCTTTGGCCTTTGATACTCAGGAGACCTGATAATTTCCTGCAGTAAATTTTCCCTTTTTATCTTGCAACAAAGCCCAGTTCTCAAAAACCTCAAATATGTGCATGATAACAAAACTGCTCAGCATAGTCCTGTTTACTCTCACTAAGTCTAGCAGGGCTACACCAGCTCTGATTTCAAAAGTCAGACCTGTTTGTCCACAAGTGTGGACAAACATGCCTAAATTTAAACTTAAATTTGTTATTATTCTGAAAAAGTTTAAGTTCTAGCAGATCTTTTTTACTATACTGACATGTTTTGTTGAATCAGCTTCTAAGGAGCAATTTAGGGTTGTTAGTTGAAGAGTCATTTCTGGTAACTAGTGATAGTAGGATGTCTCCTGTTGATAACAGGAGATATTCAGTACCTTTCTAGGCCCTATGTTTTCAACATCTTTAAAAGCTTTTTTAGAAGTAATAGTAATTAATAGTAACAATAACGGTTATTTTAACTTCAGATTTGCATTTTGATGCATGGTGTTTAATACAAGTCGCAGTGAGACTGAAAGGGAAACACTCCTAATTCACATAGCTAATTCCAGAAGATGAGAGATGGTGACAGATTTTCTAGCAGGGCCTGTAGCGATAAGACAAGGAGTAATGGTTTTAAACTAAAAGAGGGTAGATTTAGACTAGATCTAAGGAAGAAATTTTACACTATGAGGGTGGTGAAACATTGGCCCAGGTTGCCCAGAGAGGTGGTAGATGCCCCATCCCTGGCAACATTCAAGGACAGGTTGGTCAGGGCTCTGAGCAACTTGATCGAGTTGAAGATGTCCCTGCTCACTGCAGGGGGGTTGGATTAGATGACCTTTCAAGGAACCTTCCAACCCAAAGATTCTATGATTCTATGAATGTCAACTTTTACCACATTTATTAAACCCATTGCTAATTCTGTGAGATTACATAAATTATACTTTCCTTAACTGGCAGTTGCAAAATAGTCTCCCTAGGAACCTTTTGTCTAACAGAAGATTTAAAATTCCATTAATAGCAATGGCAGCACTGTAGCTAAAAGAGGGTAGGTTTGTCTGATTTTTTTTTTAAATAGTCAGGGTAATTGATGATGAGAGAGAGGAGGGGGTGGGAGAGGGAGAGAGAATACCCATTATCTCAGTGATTGATATAGGCCTTTTTGTAATTACATCAGCCCTTTCCAGTGGAGACAGGTCATGATACTTATAGATCTGGTTTAAGAGTATTTGACAAATAACCATAATTTAAAATACAATTATTAAAAAAGATAAGATAGATGCTGTACAACTTTTTCTGCACATGTAGGACAGCAAAGGAAGAATGGAAACTCTTCTACAGTTGTGAATACGACAAGATTATACTTCTATCTCTCTTTCACCAATAATACGAAGGGGAGTTAGTATTTTAAACTGAAAGGATTTCCCCAGAACTATGTGAGGCGAGTGCATGTGATCCAAATAATAAGAATGTAAAGATAAAATGTATGTGACTCCTTAGTCTTTATTACAGGTTATTGCAAGGCAAGACAAGCTTCCTAGGCACGTGGGTTTATAGCTATAGCTCCACAGGGTGAATGCAAAACTACAGAAAGTCAAACTTTTCATCAAGGTTAGCATGATTAATGTAATAAACGAAAAAATGTAACCTTGCAAGAAGTGGGGATATTCAAATATTCAAAGTGTCAGAAGATTCTGATATTCAGAAATGTTATGATCTCTTTCTTATATTTCAGATCTCTCCATTCAGAATTTCTGAAACAAAGGATCTCTCAAAAACTTGGATATTAAACAAGTTAGTCACAAAACTCTGTTTGGTTCCAATAGAAACAGTTCTCTTTCCTTGGATTTCTTGTAACTATTATTTAAATAAAAAAAAAACCCCACAGTAAAATGATTTTACAAGCTGATAAACACACATAACTGTTTCTAACCTATGAACAGTCCATGAAGTGAATACTAGATGGCACAAATGAGGGCATAACCTGTATACTGGCATGTCCTTGGCTCTCAGATGAAGTAGGTTTTCCAGTCTGGGCCTTACTCTTCAAGCTAGGCATGAATCAGTTTGGGGGAGGACAGGAGTTTTCAGGGAGCTATTAATCATTCCCAACTGGAAAAAACTGAAAAGATCGGAGCTGCTCAACTTAAGGGAGAGGAGACTCGATGGTGAGTATGTAAATGCACTCGAAATGTCTGTTGCTGCAAAAGATTGCTACAAAAGGAAGAAAAAATTCTGATTTCTGTGCCTATGGTGAATAAAAAAGGAAGCAGTGACGTTAAATTAAAGAAGGAATGATTCAGGAATAGGCATTGGGAAAGCTTTTAAGGGGACGTGTAAAATGCTGAAACAAATTCCCTGGGGATGTTGTGGAGTTATCCTTAGACATCTTGAAGAGTAAGTTAGACAACATCTGCCAGGCTTAGCACTTGTACAGTTCATCCTGCCCTAGGGAACAAGGAGGAACTTGACAGACTATTGCGTTCCTTTCCTGGCCTTATTTTTATTACTAAAATAGAAAAACAAAACAAAATACTTCCTAGAATAAGATTAAAGTTTAAATTCCATAAGCTAAAATTCAGATGATCACGGTTATTAAGTTCATTGACAAAATCATTCAGAGTTTTCATAGAAATTTCCAGTTATGTTTCTCTTATAAACTGTGTTTAAAGATGACAAAAATATCAAACACAGTAAACAAGAAAAGGTTATTTGCTGGCTGTGAATTTCCTGTTACAAAATAATATGTTATCCCTAAATCTGAATTTTTTGGTTTTCCAGAACAAACACCAGTAGAAATGTTATTTAAAGCATATTATTTATTGTTTGTTTGTTTGGGGTAAAAAACCCCACAATTCTCTCTTCCCCTTAATCCCTTTTCCCATAGTCTCTTGTCCTTAAGTAAAATGTGTGTATTTATTATAACTTCATTAATTTTTTTTGTGTGTGTCTGTGTATTTTTGTTGAGGAATTGAAAAATATAAATGAAGACCCTGAAAACTTTTCCCAAAAAATTTTATCTAAAAGGTGTTTCTTCATGGAAGTATTTCCCAGCTCTTATAGTTATTCTTCCCATGTAAAGGACATTCAAACATTCTGATGTGTTGTGCACATTATAAAAGCTCTTGTAAAAATACACAGTTTAAAGTAACCTTCCAAAGTAGAAGGAATAAACATATATTGGCCATGTTATGATTTTCGTTCATCAGTACATCTAAATGTGAATATGGTAGAGGACTCAGGATGAAATTTATTGATGTGCCTTCCATCTTAAGCTACAATTTAAAAGTGGACTGTGCCCACTCTTAAGATCAATCCACTAGGCTAAACCTAGTGCCTTTTTAAGACAGCTGGGGTATCTAAGCCTTGTGCAGGATGATGGCAAAGGCTCATGGAAGACCATTCCCTTTTGGTGTCACAGCTGAAGGCCAAAAAACATACTCTAGAATTATTAAAATGTGAATTGCACCTGAATTTCTCACTCCTCCTTTAGGCAACTATGTTTCTTTGCAATTCTCTCTTGCACTACATACATCCACAACACAAAGCAGTCACAGAAGTTTGGTCAGCCTGGTCTTCTTCTTACATCACTGAATACATAGTGTTAATAAAACGGACTAACCAAAGCTCACAGACTGATATCGTATAGCTAATTTTCAAGTCACAGCTTGGCAGTATCTTAATTTGAAGACATAGATAGATCCTCAATCTCAAGGCTGAAATTGTTCCTTTTTGTAATTAATCATCAGGAACAGGATGGACTTCAAATTCCACCACTTATTTTAGGTGAATAGTGAGATTATATCAGCACAGACCAGAAAGAATACAAGTTTTTCCTCCTTAGTGAGAAAGGCAGGCAACAGAAGATACCGACCTTCCATAGAGAAATTGCCCACAAAACAACCTCCCCAATTCTGCCATTTGCATTCGTGATGACAAACTCCTCCTGCCCATTGCAATGGATCAAATCCATACTTGCTGTTTAGGTCTAGGCTTTATTATGTATTTTTTAATCTGTTTAAACTTCTCAGTCTACACACAGAACGGTCACTAACACATTTTACGGTAGCCTCTTGCAGGCAACTATGAGCTGTCTGAAGATCTTAATTGTAGTGAAGGGGAACCTTTGAAGTGGTTCATGAAGCCTCTTGCCTCTGTACTCGGACTTTTCCCTTCTGAGAGAAAAAAAAAGATCATGGATAAACTGGAAGGAGTTTAGGAAGAAAAGAAGTAATTAAATCAGTACTTTATATGATGATCTGTGGAATGGAACTAAATAGAAAAGTGAAATCGCAGCCAGGGACATAATAATTTGAATCCGCCTGTTTAAAATCAGAGGACCTGTGACACACTCTATCACGTGAAAGAGACGGATTTTTCAGAAGCACAGGTTTCCCATGATGTCCATTAATTTCACGGGTTTTTGGGTTTTGGGTTTTTTTTAAATGTAGGATTAAATGTTCAGAAAGAGGATAAATGAAGACTGAGAAGCATTAGTAAGAGGATAGCCTAAAAGTATCTTCTTACCAATGAGAAAGCAGAATTATTTAATTCAGGATGAAGAGCAGGGGGAAGAAGATTAAAAAAAGTCAGTTCTGTACAAACCTTCATTTTCCAAAGAAAATTATGTAAACATCACTATTGAAACATTTAAAGCTGCCCAGGAAGAAAGATCTAAGCATTATATTTTCAAAAAAAATGAAGTCTCCTTCCCATATTTAACTCTCATCTTGATGTACAACTCACCACTGTCAAATGGTTATAAACATTAATACAACTTTGAGAGAATGCATGTTAAAAGTAATGAAACAGAAGGACTCAAAGGAACATGGCCTTTTATTGGCCAAGAATGTTCATACAGTGGTTCTCTGTTTTTGAAAATCTGGACTTTCCAATTAGTTCACCTAATATTGCTTATGACATTTCTGGCCTATAATGACTCAGAATGATGATGTCCTAAACATGCATCTGAGCTTCCTAAGCAGGATCAGGGCTGACTCCATTCATTCACGTGGAAGTATGGACTTGTGTGTGAAATTATAATGCTTGCAAATATGATTTGGGCTTGTGGCAATTCCTAGCATTTTAGTGTTTCATTTTAATCCTTTTAAAAAGCTTTCACATTTTATCTTCCTCTATTAGACATATGTCACACTTCATCCACCTCCAAAGAGGATTATGAATATATAAATTGATCCAAAGAATGCTATCCCAAACAGGGAGCTCTGAATTTTTTGTTCTACTCCTAGGCACTTTGTCACACTGGGATTCCTGGGCTGCAGTTCACTAGGAGGAATTAATACGATTTCTCACAGTTCCACTTCTTTGCAAATCATTCTTGGAAAAATAACCAACCTTGACCCAAGACTGACCCTGAAAGGGCCCAGGGTAAAAAAAAAAAAAAGCGAAGAAAAAAAAAAGAGTGGTGGAGTTAAGACTAAGCAAATACCGTCCAAGTTACACAATGCAGCACACACAAAATAAGAATTCAGACCAAGCCTTTGTGTCAGCTGTGATACATCTATCATGTTAAGTTGAGACATGCAAAGGGTCTGAACGAAATCCTTAACTTCTTTTATTTTGACCTGTTTCAATGTTCTTTAGAATACAATAGACATTAGAAAACAAACTGCAGCTGTATGCAGCATATTTCATTGCAGTAATTCAAAGCAATATTCGTAAGAGGAGGTCTCAAGACTTACAATCTACTCCATTATTGTCATTGTGTTACTCATGGTGCACTGACAGCAAAGGATGGTCCATATATAAATATGAACACACCAGAGGATTGTCCATATATAAATATGAACATATTTATACACATAGAAAGAAAATAAACCATCAAGCAGTAGCAGCTCAGAACCCTTTTTCTTTTTTGATGGCTAAAAAAATGTTTTGAATAATATCCCTGTAAATGAATTGTCCACAGACTTTTAGTTCTATAAGTGATAAATTAAACATAAATACATTTTTAGGTGGTTAGGTGCTTTTTAGATTGGGAATAGAAGAAAAGGAAAAAAAGAAGTTTGAGAAATTATGATCTAGCTTAGAGTATCAACATAATAAATGAAAAGGAAATGGAACTTAGACTCAGGGATCATGGACTTAGGTTGTCCCAAGAACTACCAACTATCACCATCACTTAGGGAACAGTATCATTCTTTGATGTATCAAAACTATTATTTTTCTCTGGCTAGTCTGCTTTAAGAGGGATCAGTACGCAAAGCATTCTTGTTCTATTGTGTTCCTTGGCAAATAAAAACTCTTAAATCCTCTAAACTACTTGTCTTTGTAGCCTATGCTCTACCTTTGCTCTGGTCAGTAACTTCTCATTATAGACAAGAGATCATCTAGCTTTTAAAAATTTTTTCTTTTTAGTTCCTTTTAAACAGAAGGGAGATCTGTTCTTGGTGATTGTGGGGTGAAGTAGAAGTCACATGTCTGCATACTCATTCCTAAAATGCTTGGTGTTTAACTACTGCAATGAGTATTAGTATTTAAGGGGAATATTTATGTATCTATTCTCAGTAGAGGGACTTAGGTGTGAATATGAAGCCAAGCTTCCAAAAAAAGTCTATTTGACAGCTTGAATAGAGATTTTGGTGTTATCTCTTAAAGGTGCAAATTCTACTCTCTCTACTTGAAATCGGATTGTTTAAAGATTAGGTGATTGAACAAGGAAATCATTGGGAAAAGGAAAAGGAAAAGAGGAAGAAGAAAAAGAAGAAGAAAAAGAAGAAGAAAAAGAAGAAAAAGAAGAAGAAAAAGAAGAAAAAGAAGAAAAAGAAAAGAAGAAAAGAAGAAAAAGAAGAGAAGAAGAAGAAAAAGAAGAAGAAGAAAAAGAAGAAGAAGAAAAAGAAGAAGAAAAAAGAAGAAGAAAAAGAAAAAGAAGAAAAAATGGCTATCAAATCAGTATGGAATATTGGCCTTTAATTAAAAAGTAACATGTTGGGGTCCCCATGTTGTTATTCATCATATATATCTATAACTGGAAAGACATTTAAGTATTTCAAGATGATTTGGAACAGGGGGCTCTATTTATTTAGGATTACCTGTCCTTAATTGGCAAACAAATTATCCTCTGAAAATAAATCACCAAAAAAAGAAGAAGAAAAAGAAGAAAAAGAAGAAAAAGAAAAGAAGAAAAGAAGAAAAAGAAGAGAAGAAGAAGAAAAAGAAGAAGAAAAAGAAGAAGAAAAAGAAGAAAAAGAAAAGAAGAAGAAGAAGAGAAGAAGAAGAAAAAGAAGAGAAGAAGAAGAAAAAGAAGAAGAAGAAAAAGAAGAAGAAAAAAGAAGAAGAAAAAGAAAAAGAAGAAAAAATGGCTATCAAATCAGTATGGAATATTGGCCTTTAATTAAAAAGTAACATGTTGGGGTCCCCATGTTGTTATTCATCATATATATCTATAACTGGAAAGACATTTAAGTATTTCAAGATGATTTGGAACAGGGGGCTCTATTTATTTAGGATTACCTGTCCTTAATTGGCAAACAAATTATCCTCTGAAAATAAATCACCAAAGCGATTTTGTATTAAACTTTACTGCCTTCTCACTTGAATCTTTTAAATAAAACTGAAAACCGGAACCTTACTACACTGCATCAGACAATTCACTTTTCAAATTGATAACTTCTGTGGAAATCACTGTCTGATTATTATGTATCTTTTAATGTTCAAAAATTCCAAAGTTTAAATACATGGAAAGATCACTCAGTAATTTTGTTTCTTTTTACATCAGAATAAATAAACTGCTCTTTAAAATCCATTGCATAACCAAAAAAGAAAATATCATTAATGCGGCTTGGCAAGATGTTGCTACTTGTCTTCATTTCTCTTTTAAATGACTATCATGTGAAAGACAGGAATGACAACACAGAATAAAGAACTTCTCTTTTATTTACTGAATAGACACAACAGTGTAACTTCAAAAGCATCTTTGAAAAGGCTAAAATATTCATTGCCAAGAGGATTTGAATATAGATTCTGATCTTATTTTTGCCAGAGTAAATAGGTGTAAATCCAGCAGCCACAGTGGAGATTAAATTAGATCAGAATACAGCCCCTAATTCTGCATCAAAGTCATCTATGATTGACATACAAACCAGCCACAGGGATTTCTTAGTAGCCTCTCTCGAGCTCATTTTCAAGAAAAACAGTTCCAATAGAAGCTGTTTTCTAATACTTGAAACAAACTTTCATTCTGTGGTGAAAAGCATATGATAAAATATTCACAACCAAAAGTGTATGTTTGGGTACAGTTGGGTAAGTAAGACTAGTTAAATAGGAATATATAAATGCATATGTGTGTATATATATCTCCTTTAACATTATTATAACTGCTCAGACTTGCTTAGCAGGGGATTGAAACTAATACAGAAAATGAGATTCATAATATCATGTCAAATCTGGCTTCTGCCTAGAAAAGACCATCAAATTTCAAACAAGTGGAATTGAGAAAGATCCATAAGTATAAACTGTCAAGATGCATTGATCCACTCCCTTCTGAAGACGCCAGTGCCTTTCTCAGTACCTCTATGACTCGTTTAAAACTATTTACCTGTTGCAGTACTTCCTTTCAAATCTCTAGTTCTGGTGGCCTAGGGGGCAAGAAGATTTTCAAGAGCTTTCTGTGCTTCCAGGTCTCCATTTCCCACTCATCCATCATCGGCCCCCAACATTAAGAGGGACATGGACGTGTTGGAGCAAGTCCAGAGGAAGGCCATGAAGATGATCAAAGGGCTAAAGCACCTCTCCTATGAGGACAGGCTGAGGGAGTTGGGGTTGTTGAGCCTGGAGAAGAGAAGGCTCCAGTCAGACCTTCTTGCAGCCTTTCTGTACTTAGAAGGGGATATATACATATGAAAGATGGGGACAGACTTTTTAGCAGGGCCTGTTGCAATAGGACAAGGAGTAATAGTTTTAAACTGAAAGAGGGTACATTTAGATTAGACATAAGGAATAAATCCTTCACTACAAGGATGGTGAGACAGTGGATCAAGTTGCCCAAAGAAGTTGTAGATGCCCCACCCCTGGAAACATTCAAGGTCAGGTTGGATGGGGCTCTGAGCAACTTGATCTAGTTAAAGATGTCCCTGCTGATGCCAGATGGAACTAAATGATCTTTAAAGGTACATTTCAACCCAAACCATTCTATAAGTCTAGGATTCTATGACCTTTTTAATTAAAAAAACACTCAAGGAATGTTAGAGGAACCTCTGGTCTCAGCCACTGAAGTTTAGACCAGAAGAAAAAACAACAAACCCCTCTTCAAAATACTTATTACATGAATAAGAAGCAGTGATGTTTTTTCAGTTCTGCAGGAATATACAACCTGCTCCTCATGCCGGACACAGCCGGTCCCA
>NW_010524063.1:0-5306 GCF_000687285.1 Phaethon lepturus
TGTTTCTGTGATTCTTTCTGTGATTCTGTGAAATTAGGCACTGGTGGTTTTTTGTCAGATCAAGAATGCAGACCTGGACAAAGAACGTCTCTGTCTCCAGCAGATGGATAACGTGATACTCTATAATATCAGAGATCTTCATAATTCTTCAAATTTTTATTCTCAGAGAATATTTTGTGTGTATACCCATTTTATAGACAGACAGCTGAGATTCAGAGGGACAAATGTGTGAGAGAGCTGAAAGGGAGGCACTTACCTCCCCCCTTACCGAGGAACAGCAAAGGTGTTCCAATCTTTCATTTAAGCTGAATGCTTATGTTTCAACGCCAGAAATAAAATTTCTACTGCTGACATGTACAAGGTCAGACCACTGCTGAGCAATAGAAATTTCAGCAGACTATGTTCCAAGCCCTGTTAGAATCTCCTGTGAAATACAGTAGCAAAGAAGATGCATCACATGTTTAACCCAGGAGTGCAATTAGATTGGCTTTAAGTGACAAGTTCTAATCTGTTCTGACGTGAAACAGAATTTGACTGTTTTCTGGGCAGGTGGGAAGTCTAGGTTCATCTCTTGGTCCAAGTCTAAAGGATGTGTCTTCCATCACAGACTGAATAATGCAACCATCAGAGTATTCAGCAGAACAGACCAGGCTTGTAAATCATGTACGGGGGTGATGTATACAATAACAGTTCAAGCAGATGTGCTGTGACAATATTTACTATGCAAAACCCTGAAATCCAAGTGATGCCTGATTTAAACATCCTCCAGGGACAGAAATGGAAGACAGGGCTGCAGAGTGTTAGGATTTAGGAGGTTTTTATCAATGGTCCACTTCAGAAACTTAAGTGCTATGAAAGCTTGCATGCTGCAGGATTATATGTATCTGCAGATTTAGATATCACTGGGGCAGTACTTGAATCTCAGTGGCATCCCAGTGCTTGTGTTCAGCAGCTAGGTAAGCCTGTGAATTTGGCTGTAAGTCTCTTACCAGAATAGGAAAGAGGTCAGTTTTCTATGCTGTTCCCACTATCAAGTTTTCTGGGGGCTCTCATTTTTATATCTACTGCATGTTAAGAAGCTGTAGGCCTAGTGGTTACAGTAGCCAATAAGCCCAATTCTCCTATACATTTATACTTGCAAGAGGCATGATTATGTAGAAAATGCTTTTGCATCATACTTTAAAATGTAGTTTCTTATATCTTTCTGTACCCTGTTAATTCAGAGCTAAAAATGTAAATATTCATTCTAACAAATTTCAGAGCTACCAATCCAGAATTTCTTTTTTTTACTCATATTAATATTTCAATCATTTTACCACTGTTTGTTGACAAAGTGCTTGTTACAGTACTTAGAAAAACATGATAATAAAAGAGGGACAGAATTCCTGACCTGACAGTTTAATACATTTTCAATACTTGTTTTATTGCATATTTATTCTGTGTCAAGTTATTTTCTGTATGGTCTAATTCCTAAGGAAAAAAATACTTTGTTTTTCCCCTATGCTATTTGTCATAGGGCAGCCCTGACAAGTGGTACCTCCGGTGACAGGGTATATTTGGCCTTTGATTGCTACCAGCTGTGCACAGTATCCTTTGCTGCAGTTTTTGTGTAGATGATCCTGTTTGATTTTTCAGGGGTTCAGTGTTTAAAAAGTTATGCTTATTGGAATTAGCTTTTAGAGAAGATAATTTGAAAACCTGAAAAGAAAATCACATTTTTCTGTTGCACTCTAAAGAAAATAATTGTGGCACCATATCTAAGCTATTTGTATCACTGGTACACCCTGAGACTAAAGGGACTAATATCATGCTTTATAGTGTGACAAATGATGTTAAGGTTGGGATTCCCCTGTGGCTAGAGAGACGGCTGCAAGATCATTCAGAGAAGGCTTGTTATAGAGCAGTTCTGCACCCTGTACAACATATGTATGTGTAGAAATATTTCTAACTGTGTAAGTACCTAGTGCATATGACATTATTGGATTTGTTAATTAGATACTGTCTGCATTTCTGATTTTGTCATGTTTATGTTCATTTATACTGTGCCCTTGAGGGTCACTATTCTAAAAATATGTTTGACCTCTACCAGTTCTCCTGAGACAACTGAAATTTTGGCATGTTTCTCTCTCAAGCAGAAATTAAGTACATAGTAGTACCTCAGATCTAGAATGGTCATTTGAGGAATTTTGGTTTCCTTGAGAAAGTAAACAGAACCTTAGAAACATGAGAGAAAAATGTCTTCTGTTTATGTCAAAGACACCCTAGCAGTATTAATTCAAAGAAACAAAGTAAAATCAATCTTTTGCTGAATTGATTAAGTTCTTTTTAAAGTGAATTATTTAGGACAGGCAAAAGGTGATCATCTCTTTGCTGTTACTATCGGTTGATATCATAATGAGGAATTGCCAGTACCTCAGTCAGCATTTGGGCTTACTGTGACGCACACAGTATAAAAACAAGTATAAAAAAAGAGTTTAAAAAAGTCTGTTGCTATTCAGAAGATATTGTAAACTATATAGGCTAGTTTCCTAAGAGCAGTGAAATAAAAAGTTGATGTTACTCTTGTGAGGAAAATCTCCTGACTTAAAAATCTGATCAGCACAAAGAGCAAGCTAAAAACATAGAAATTAGGAAAGTATTTATCCAATCCTTTCTTGCAAGACTATTGTGTATAGATTATTCTGCTGCATGTCCTTCATTCTCAGTAGAGGATATTTCTAACTACTGACTCTTCTGAGAGAATTTGTTTTCTGCAATATGTATTTTTTAAGACACAAAAGTGGTACTATTTCAGGAAAATAGAGTATTTACTCCTCCAGATGTCATGAAAGCAAGGGCTCTTAGGAAGAGAGTCCATGTTTTTGAGGAAAACATGAAATACGAACAGGAAAAGCTCATTCTTGCATAACTTTGCTATTGTCAAATTAATTGAAATAGCACATTTGTTACACAATATAGACAAACACTTTTGCTACATGATAAAAAGACTATTAAACAAAGCATGCATTTATGTTCTTTTGGAAGATCCTTTCAGTTTTGAAGTAGGAAATTTGGAATTAAAGACCAGAGCATCAATCACACTGCATTTATTTTGATGATAATAGCTAGATAATAGATAAATGTGTTTGTTTTGATAAATATATTGAATGTCTTTGACAAAGCTAGTATCCCCTAGAGTTCCACTGCCTGTGCATTTCCTTCTTGCCCTTTAGTTTGACCAGAAGATTTCAACTTAACCATACCAGTCCCTTGCCTTCCTTTCCTGATTTCTTACACCTGGGCATTGATACCTTTTGCACTCTGTGGAAAGCATCCATAAAGATCTGACATCTCTATTCTGCTCTCTTGTCCCCAAGGGCAGTTTCTCAGGAGGTCTTATTGACTGACTCCTTGAAGAGCTGGAAGTTTGCTTTCTTAAAATTCAGGGCCCTGACTTTACTCTTTGCCTGACCCATATCCCTCAGGACTGCAAACTCCACCAGTGCATGATCACTGCAGCCCAGGCTGCCTCCAGTCTTGATGTCACCAATTAGGACTGTCTCCCATGGGAGGCACCCCACACAGAAACAGGGGAAGAGTGTGAATCCTCCCCTTGAGGAAGGAGGAGTGGCAGAAAACAACATGTGATGGACTGCCTGTAACGCCAATTCCCTCTGCCCCTGTGCCACAGGGGAAAGGGAGGCTGTAGAGAAATCAGGAGCAAAATTGAGCCCAGGAAGAAGGGAGGGTTGAGGGTAAGGTGTTTTAAGATTTGGTTTTATTTCTTATTATCCTGCTCTGATTTTATTTGACAATAAATTAAACTAATTTCCCCAAGTTGAGTCTGTTTTGCCCATGATGGTAATTGCTGACTGATCTCTCTCTGTCGTTATCTCGACCCATAAACTTCTCATTATATTTTTCTCTCCCCTGTCCAGCTGAGGAGGGGGAATGATAGAGCGGCTTTGGTGGGCACCTGGCCTCTAGCCAAGCTCAACCCATGACAGAAATTGTCCTCCATACATTCCAGAAGTCTCCTGGATTGCCTGGCTTGCTGTGCTACTTTTCCAGCAGATGTCAGGGTTAGTCACCCAGCAGGACAAGAGCCTGTGAGCACAATACTTCTTGTAGCTGGAGTAAGAAGGCATTGTCATTAGACTCGGCTTGATTGGGTGGCCTGTGGTAGACACCATCCACAAGGTTCCCTTTGTTGCATCCGTCCCTGATTCCTACCCATAAGCTTTCAACCTGCTCATGACTATTCTTCAGAGACAGCTCTTCACACTCTATCCATTTCTTGACATAGAAGGCAATGGCTCGCTTCCCTCTGTGGTCCATCCTGAAGAGTCTGGAGCCATTGATAGCCACAATCCAGTCATGGGATTCATCCCACCAAGTTTCAGTAATGGCAACCAGGTCGTAGCTTTCTAGCAGCACGGTGACTTCCACATTCCTCCTGTTCGTTGACCATGCTGTATGCATTCGTGTAAGAAGCAGTTCAGCTGGGCTGTTAGCCATGTCACCTTCTTAGAGGAACACCCCTTAATTCCTTTGAGGTCTTTTGTTGGTGTTTCCCTGTTGGCTCGTATTACCTCAGGACACCCTGGTTCATCTTCATAAGACTTCAAGTGTGTTGCAGTATAGCCAGCACGTCAGAGCAACAGGCTGAGGGCCCTCACTAGCACCCTGTCCCTTTCATCTTGGCATGTCGTCCCACAGCTTGTCATGGGTAAGCCTGATATTATCCCCCTCCCCCTTCATGTCTAGTTTAAAGCCCTGTCAATAGGTCCTGCTAGCTAGTGAGCAAGAACCCTTTTCTGCTTTGAGAAAGGTTAGTCCCATCTGACGCCAGCAAGCCAGGTGCAGTATAGACCATCTCATTTTCAACAAACCAGAAATTGTGGTGGTGACACTAGTCATGGAGCCATGTATTAATAGATTGAGCTCATCTGTTTCTTCCAATGTCACTGCCCATAACTGGAAAAAGATAAGGAAAAATAACCTGTGCACCAGATTCCCTTACCAACCATCTCAAGGTCCTGCAGAATCACTAAGGTTGGAAAAGACCTTCAAAATCATCAAGTCCAACCATTAATCCAGCATCACTGTGCCCCCTAAACCATGTCCTGAAGCGCCACATCCACACATTTTTTGAACACTTCCAGAGATGGTGACTCCACCACCTCCCTGGGCAGCCTGTTCCAATGCTTGACCACTCTCTCAGTGAAGAAATTTTTCCTAATATCCAATCTAAACCTCCCCTGGTGCAACTTGAGGCCATTTCCTCTCACTGATTTCCTAGCACTAGTTACTTGGGAGAAGAGATC